>NW_019943056.1:87686-126235 GCF_002910315.2 Salvelinus sp. IW2-2015 | reverse complement strand
AACCAGAGAGATCCGTGAGTCGTGTGTGTTCCACGCGGGGGAACACGTGAAGGACCTGATCGTTGTCTGGCAGGGACCTGAACAAGGTCATCATCATAGACAACTCCCCAGCCTCCTACTCTTTCACCCAGACAACGCTGTAAGAACCACCCCTCCTCCTCCTGGCCCCCCCTCTTCTGTCCTCCTCCTCTTTCAGCATCCATTACTTTAAAAAGAAAGATGGCAGAGTGTTGGCTGACTATCTATAAACTCTTATCAAAACCTTTATGAGATCATTTATAAACTAACCATTATATGACTGAAGGACCATGTAGAAGCAGGACGTCGTACCACTTGAAGGAAAGTGCCATACTGTCTCTCTAGCTGCATTCTAACTAGCTCACTAGTTAGAGACGTCCAGAGCCTGGCTCTCGTTGTGACTAGCTGTATGACCGACTCTGGTGCCTCGCCATTGTAATTATCTCATTGTAACTACATGCATGTCTGACTCTGTCCCGTCTGTGTGTGGCTGCAGGTGCCTGTGGCGTCGTGGTTCGATGACATGGCCGACACCGAGCTCCTGGATCTAATCCCCTTCTTCGAAGGGCTCAGTAAAGTGGAAGATGTCTACACAGTGCTCAGGCAACAGAGGGACTCCAGCTAGCAGTGCTGTCAGTCACCCTACCCCTCTACTACTGCCATCTACAGGACAGACCGAGAACCGCGGCCTTAAAGCGTCTTCACACCAACCGTACACCCCCTCAGCCTACCGTCCACCAGATCAACCACAAGACTTTCACCTCCAAGCCCACCCCTCTTCTTCAACCCTTCAGAACCACGCTAGTACTGCCCTCTATTGGGGAAACAGAGGACTTGATCCTCCAGAACACGATCTACCATCCCTCAACCACAGATGGGCTTGTGTAGATGGATGTTGTGGGTTATAATGAGTTAGGTTTTTATACAGTGCCTTTCATCAAATGTCATTGGAACATACAGGACAGTCAAGTAGAGGGAATCTACAGCAGTCTTCACAATGAAGAAAAAACATGTCGCAGGAAGGTAATGGGAGAGAACCCCCAGGATCCAATCAGAATCAGTTCTACAACGCCGGGTTGGAGTCGATAAGTTTCCGGAAGACCGAACAGTTCTAGAACTCTGTATGGAAAAGCAAATYATAGCTGTATGAATGGATATTTACTACTTTTAACACTTTAATGTGRTTTTTATTTTATTCACTTATTCCCCAAGAGACAATTTAAAAAATTTAACAAGCACAGTATTGGCTTTGTGTAAGTCAAGTGGTTTTACTTCTTTCATCGCTCAGCTAGTATCATAATGACTAGCAGAATGGGCATCAGTACTTGTTAAGGGGGACGGAATCATAGAGAATGACATTTATCAGTTACTGCAGCTATCAAAACGTTCCATGTCCCTTAATCGTATTTGTTTAATTAGTTTTTTTATTAAAACCATAGGAATATGTGCGATAATGTGCCAGATAACATTTATACGGTTAATGGACCCGTTTTCATAAATACAGTAGTCAGATGACTGAACTGCACCTTAAATTACAATATAATCTTTTAGGATTTTTTGGATTACATTGTCTGTGGACTATGGACCTCAACCCAGACAGACTAAATGCTCAGACACATGGACACAGTACCAGTACCAGTCAATGGCCTGGAAAACCATTGGTATTCTGCAAGAGGACCTGGATATGTGTTGGAAAAACATATTTAGATTATGTCCAGGCAAACTGTTGGTCGTCCCTTTGCTGCCGTATCAACGCTACATCCATGGAGGAGGGCTGGGCGACTATAGTGTGAATACCGGTATGGATCTGCATACCGCTATATATTTTTACAATAACAGAATTTTGATACAGTGCTAAATTAAATGAAAAGTTCTACAAATTGGACTAGTTCACTGTCAGTTTTGTCCTGGTTTGGTTGAGTATAAAACCATCAGAATGGAGAAAGCCCATTTAAAATCACAAAGAATTTATTTGTTGCCATTCTAGGTCATGCACTAATCATAAAACACATTTAGACAAAAAATATATTTTGGCTGTAACGCCCAGCCTTACCATGGAGGAACGGTGTTGAGACAGTGTGTGTTAGCCATCTGGTTTTGACAAGCACACTTCTCCCTCTTTACTGGAAAAAGTACTTGAATACTTTCCCTTTTTGATTACCTCTTTTTAAAGGACTGCAAATACTATGTTTCTTCAGACCAGATTGTAGGATTTGGGTAGTTTGGTTTTTAAGCTTCTGACACAAGGTAGGACTATATTAATCGCTACTTACCTGGGTTTGGAACAGTTCAATAATAGTTATTTGTAAGTAAAAACTAAGAGATGGTCTATCAGGAAGTGAACAGGAAGAGTAGTTTAATGGATTGAGTGATTCGTATTGATTGATACAGTTTAATGAATGCATGGGGAAAAGCCACTGTGTTGGAGTTGACTAAAGGCCTACTAAAATACCTTATGAAATAAGATGATTCAGAGTTTAAATAACCAGTAGACACATGATAAATCTATCAGTATTAAGAAATAATACATTTTTAATGTTTAACATGTTTTACTAAATTTCACATTCCAACTTAAAACACTCACCAAGTGCCTGTGTCAATCAAGTTAGATACAAAAGACAAGACATTTTTAAAATTTGATTCATCTTTTTCTTTTGGCAAGTGGGTTGGCCCTTTTAGTATTATCCAAAGGATGAGCAGAAATCACTGTAGTACAAATCCAGAATGTTGCGGGCTCTCTAACAATGCATTCATGGATTCACACACACAATAGGAACTGGGCGAATCCTGGTTTGAAATTCAAGCCACCCCAAGCCATCTAGATAATGTGACATCTAGATACGATTTACACACATTTTAAATGTTTTTTTTGCGTATCTCAAGGCATGATTTCTGTCATAAAAACTCAGTAGGGATATTTACTGTCGTAGATCCCCAGTCCCTTTCAACTGCTTCAGGGCTGTTCCCTAGTCATTCACAGTGCTTTGGAAAAGAGAGCTTTCTATCACCATGGGGACCTTGACCTATTGCTGTACCTCTTCTTCCTGTATTCAGACACATTAAATAATATATGCATATATTATACACATATGTATATTTTGTTTTGCACTGTAATAAAGCAAACAAAAAAATGAAATTAATATATTATGGATTATTCATGTGACTTATGATTGAATAGCTGTAACGTAGTTTGTGGACAGTCTTTTTATCATACCAAATTGTATTGAACTGTTTAATTATGATATCTTCCATAAATGCAACATAATTCAATAAACATTGCAGGTGCTTGTGTGTTCAGACACTCTATCCTCAGCAATACAAAAAGCCACGATTTGACATCGAAGCACATTCAAAAGTAACAATATATTTGTAAGCTCTATCCTAAGATATTGTCTGACGGTTTTATTGGATAAAACCCGTCATTCAAACTATGGGTGTCGGTATTTAATGATAGTAGTTAAAATATAAGATCTTCAAAAAATTTATTTTTTACTTAATTATAGAATTAAAATGTTAATTTCCATTCAATATATTTTCAAAATAAATATGTGTAACAGATGTGTACAATTTCTTTATATCCATCTACACAGGCATTCATACCCACCATTATAAACCATTATTACACCTTCAGACACCCGAGTGTTGCATACCGACTTGACTGGAATCCACCCTTCTTAACATTTCTCTTCAAGGTTACTTTCTGCCCTTTACAACTGACTGAAGATCAGCTTTGCTCATAACCCCAACCATTGAGTAAAACATCGAAACTGATCCTGAAACAGTTGTTTGGGGCTTAAGTACCACATTTCATCARCACYTTCCACTTTTCTGTCTCYCTCATTACATGCAGCTTTACTAGATCAGATAGACCYCATTCTTATATAGTACCTTCAAACCCTAAAACAGTCTCAGACATTTGATTCCTGATCATAACAGAATCAACATTTCCCATTCTCTCCCCCTTGCTTCTACTTCCACATCACGTTCAGTTTGGCGCTGCTCTTGGCCTTTCCCATGGCGAAGGTAACCGTCCCGCTCATGTCTGGTCTGGTCTGTTTCAGGTTCAGTTTGTGGACGGTTCCYTGGTTCTCTAAGCGGACATCAGGGCTGGACRGGATGGTCTCTCCGTTCAGAGTCCAGACTGGGGGCCTGCTGATGGCCACGGACACCTCACACTGGAAACAGGCCTGGTCAGGAGCTGTCACCGCCACATCCTCCAGCTCTGTCTCTATCACCAGGGACTGGGCTGGAGAGGCAAGGGGATGGAGGGTTAAAAGAGATGGGTCACTTTTTCCACAGGAACATCATTCTACGTGTGTGAGGGAGAGAGAGAAATGTGAAAAGGGTAAYGTGAGWGATTGAGAGGAATAAYGTGACAGAGGGACATGTCYAAAAACAGCAACAATATGTCAATACGGARWTATTGTTTTARAAGAAACCACAATCCACTCACCTTCCACCAGGAGTTGGGCTGTGGAGGTGTGCTCCCCAACCTCTATACTATAGGTACCCTCATCCTCTACAGTTGCCTCGTGGATGGTCAATTTATGGTAGCAGCCGTCACTGTGGATCTCTAGCCTATCAGAAGACACCAGCTCTGCCTTGCCTCTGTACCATGTGAGTTCACAGCGCGGCGTGGACACGGTGCAGTCCAGAATCACGCGGTGCTTCTCCAGAGCCGTGCGGTCTCTCAGAGGCTTCACGATAGACACGGGGGCCTCTGTGAAAAAATATAAGAGAAGTGCAGATATTTCAGTGAAGAGAACTGATTTGAGGCCAGATCATGGACACAGGGAGTTCTGTCACCCACAACAGAGGTTTGGGTTTCTGTCTGCTTATAAGAACTGATGTCAGATCAGCTGGAATATCACACAGAGATAGGTGAGGTAGACCTGCAGCRCGGTAGGTAAAYCCCTACCTTCCACCTCTAGGTAGGCTGTTGATTCTGTCTGTTTGGTCACAAAGCGGATCTCCCCAGAATCCTCAGCTTTAACGCTGCACATGAGAAGGAAGTGTTTGGTCCCTGAAGGAAMAAACACAGACATGGAATTTCAATGTTTATTCTATTATTTATTTGACCTTTACTTTACCAGGTATGTCAATTAAGAACAAATGATTCACCGCAATCATGAAGTTTAACGGTTTGCTYGATTAACTGATTGATTGACTGYTGTATCACTAACCCTCTGTGCGTATCTTGATGGTGCTAGTGGGTCGTATCTTGTGTCCATCCTTGTACCACTCCCCGGTCACGTCCTCCATGGACACCTCACACATGAACACAGCATTCTGGTCCTCCTGGACATACAGGTCCTCCAGCCCATGTAGCACCTCCAGTTCAGGCTCTGTGGAGGGAGATTGYAAGATTGGTTCAACACATTGGAACATTGGTACYTAGTAACAGTGTGCAAACGTAACCGTGCCAACAATGGAAGAGCATTAGTCAGGCAGCCATGACCTCTAGGTGGCAGTAGCACGCAGTACAAGGTTGGCTGTGTTGGCCTGTTTCAGCCTTCCTGTCACTATAACTGAACACTAGAGGTCAATGAAGKGTACTTTACTGAGATGTTTTACATGCACTTGGAATGAAGACCGTTCTGCGGTGATTTGATAAGGAGAGTGTACAGTATATTACCATAGACCTCCAGGTTACAGGATGTATTGACGTCTCCTACGTCACAGGTGTAGGTGCCTGCATCAGAGAGGCTACACTGCAGCAGCTGACAGAACCTCTTCCTCCCCATGGAGTAAATACGGTACTGGGTCTTCCCTGGCTTCAGCTCTGTCCCATTCTACAGTCAAGAAGAAAGACAGGGGACCAACATTATTACTGTATTCTCAGGGATAGACAACACACATGTAATGAGATCAAACTGTTTACTTCCTGTCTCTGCCTTTTCTACATAACATATTAATACACTATTGACACAAATATGGCAGGTCTATTGGTTGTATATCTATTACCTTCAGCCACCTGACCTCCACGTTCTGTCTGGACAGCTCACACTCCAATGTGGCAGGAGAGCCCTGCTCCAGTCTCATGTCTATCAGCTTCTTCATGATAGTCACTGGAGTCTCTGGGAAAGAACAACAACATGGAAGAAATGTTAAGAAATGTTCTATACTATAACATCCAATCCAGCCACAACTCTCCAGGGTTAAAGACCCCTGTATTAAATAACTGGATATTCATGATGATGTTCTCGACCCTCAACCCTCTCCCTCCCTCTCTATCTCTGTACCACAAACGCTGTCTCGGCCTCTGAATAATCGGCTATGAAAAGCCAACTGACATTTACTCCTGAGGTGCTGAACTGTTGCACCCTCTACATTACAACCACTGCGATTATTATTTGACCCTGCTGGTCATCTATGAACGTTTGAACATCTTGAAGAACGACCTGGCCTTAATGGCCATGTACTCCTATAATCTCCACCTGGCACAGCCAGAGCCTGATTCCTCTCTAGGTTTCTTCCTAGGTTCCTACCTTTCTAGGGAGTTTTTCCTAGTCACCGTGTTTCTATATCTGCATTGTTTGGGGTTTTAAGTTCGGTTTCTGTACAAGCACTTTGTGACATCTGCTGATGTAAAAAGGGCTTTATAAATATTTTTGATTGATTATTGATGATGATGATGATACCTCACCCTTGACAGTGAGCCTGGCAGAGGTCCGGACTCCCTCCGCAGAGAAGACGATGGTGCCCGTGTCCTCCAGGGTAAGGTTGGACAGGGTGAGGCCGTGGACCAGRCCGTTGCAGCTCACCCGCCAGTGGTTGCTGGGTTTGACCCGGATGCCGTCCTTCTGCCAGACGCCCTCCACGCCAGTGTGAGACAGCTCCACCTCGAAGGAGGCCGTCTCCCGCTCAAACGTGTCCGTCTCCGCCAGACCCTTACGGATGGCGATCTTACGGGCTGTAGAGGTAGAGACATTGACAGATGGTTAAAATATAACACACCMAAAGCCAGGAGACATTTTTGCCACAGCATCACTCTATAGTCTATAGGRTATTATTGTAAGATGATATACCAACATTTCATCCATCTCTCACCCACAGGGCTTTACCCATTGTTATTTTAGTGCCTGACGGCTGGCGGCACCATACATGATAGTGTTGGCCAACATTCATTGTAGCTGTWGTTGACAGCTWCTATATATAAAGYCACAGTAAATTCAGTTGCAAATAGAATCCAGGACTCAAGCTGTTGTTTTATTAGCTAAGCATAACAGGACACTGCCATAGTGTTGAAGACTTTGGTTCCTTACTCTAWCTGATGAAATCCTATTCATATCAATAATAATAAACTGGGTGGTTTCGAGTCCTGAATGCTAATTGGCTGACAGCRGTGGTATATCAGACCATATACCATGGGTATGACAAAACATTTATTTTTACTGCTTAGTTACGTTGGTAACCAGTTTATAATAGCAATAAGGCACCTCGGGGGTTTGTGGTAAATGACCAATATTATTGAAGACTTTGGTCAATWTAAATGACCAATATACCACAGCTAAGGGCTGTATCTGATGAAATCCTATCATTATCAATCAGTATGACATGGTGTTTGGACATTGTCTTACGCTCCACGTTGAGTTTGACCTGCGTGCGGTCGTGTAGGGTTTCACAGCMGTAGGTTCCGCGGTCAGAGAGGTTGAGGTTGCAGATGGTCAGGCTGCGTTTGCGTCCYCTCTGGCCCAGGGTGTGTCGGGGTCCTGGCTGGATGACCACACCRTGCCTCATCCACTGGACCTCGCCCGTGTCCAGACTGACCTCTGTTTCCATGGTAGCGTCTCCGTARTCCTCGGCCATCACCGCCTCCATCTTCTTAGTGAAGGTCACCTGAGCTTCTGGATAACGCCGGAAGGACAAAACATGACTGTTAAAGGGATGGTTGACTAAGAATACACATTTGTATGGTAATTCACTTACTTAGGCTTTGTTTAAGTTATTTATGTAGGTATGTRGACTGAGAACACTTTCTCATTTACAGAAACAACKTTGTGAGAGTCGCCTGCTCCCATCTGACACTCAGGTCAAGCTAAACAAGTGCATCTCAAGTATTTGAAAGTATTTGCCATATATATTTGACCCAGGTCTGCTGTGGACTCACCCTGTACTTTGAGGGTGGCCTTGGACACGTTCCCCTCAGCCTCCACTGTGATCTTAGAGGAGTCCAGGARCTGACAGCTCTTGATCACCAGGGTGTGACACAGGCCGTTCTGCGTCGCCTGGAAACGGGCACCCATGACGACGAGCTCGCCGTCCATCCCCCACACCAGCTGCACGTCCTCTGGCGACACCACGCACTTGAAGGTGGCGTCCTCTCCCTCTAACACCATGGTGTTGTGGAGCTCTGTCAAGAACTCTACCACGCGGGGCACTGGGGGGAGGAGGGGAAAGGGAGAGAAGGAAAGAAAAACGAATGAAGGGCTCAAAGGTTTGTTGATTCATTTAATTAGGGGTATTAATTCTGGGCTGGAACCACAACCTGCACCCATTTTGAGGGCTGTACTACTTACTCTCAACTCTGAGCCTGGCAGCGGTGCGGTCGTCCTTGGACTCGCAGGCGTACTCCCCCGTGTCCTCCCTGGTCAGCCTGTGGATGGTCAGGCTGCGTTCCACACCGTCGGCCCGGATAGTGAACCTCCGGCTGGGGACGATCTCCACGCCGTCCTTCAGCCACTGGACGTCCGCCTTYGGCTTACACACCTCACAGCGTATGGTCACCATGCCGTCCGCATGGGCCACGGTGTCGTGGAGCGGCTTGGCAAACTTCACCCTCATCTCTGAGACCACAAGTGAGAGAGAGCTGTTAAGATTGGTGATACCTTCTATCGCCCTCCGAAACCCCATTCATACTGCATTCTTTCAACCCCACGGTGCTTTACAAGACTTTAGTCATTCACAACAGCTTGTCATTCACAACAGCATTTTTCTGTCACCTTTTCTTATTGGGATTTGGCTTATAGCATCATATTAATCTCTGTTGGTTAAAGAYACACAGTGCTCCCCCCTGATCTACAGCTACTATATGATTAGATAAAGACAGAATGGGAACATGGAAGTTAAAAACCTTTGACTAGCAGACTGAAATGCATCTCGTCTGTGTTGGCGTCTACTGTGTACTCTCCYCTGTCCGACCGTCTCAGCGGGTCAATGGTGAGGAACCGGTTGGCGCCGTCGACCCCCGTGTGGAAGCGGTCCCCTATGACGMGCGTCCAGTCCTTGAGCCAGCGAACGGGAGCGTTCTCCTTAGACACGACCCCCATCAGCGTCACGCTCTCTGCCTCGTAACCCGTGATGATGTTCACTGCCTGTTTGTCTACGAAGGTGACGGGGGAGTCTGTGACAGAGAGTGAGGGAGAGAGAATAAAGAATGAGGTGTAAAAGGTTCACACCCTGTAGTATATAGTATACATTTTAAAGTTAAAGTTCATTCCACTGTAGACAGGGTCTCGTTTCGACTTAATTTGATCACTCTTTTGTTGCTGAGACAACTCTTTTGTGTTGCTGCACAAAAGGTTTCTAAAGTGTGTAATTTCCACTTTAAAATGTCAGAATTGATTTCCACGAACGAAAATGTATCAACTCCTACAAAAAAATAATATATATATATAATCCACATCATTTCCTGTTTCTTCAGGATTATTTTCCTGCTTGCGAACTGGCTCAAACTAAGATCCTACATCTGTAAGACTTTAAACACCCTTTTGTCCATATAGCCKAGCCAATTACCTTGGATCTTCACCATGGTGACCATCTTGTCATCGATAGCATCACACATGTACTTCCCAGAGTCGGAGGGCAGGATGTCAGAGAGGATGAGTTTCCTCAGCGTGCCGTAGCTCTCGATGTAGGTCCGGTCATCGCTAGTCAGCTGTCTGTCGTTACAGTACCACTGGACAGGGGCATTGGCCCGGGACACCTCACAGGCCAGGATCAGGTCGTCCCCGGCAACCATCTCCTGGTAGTCTGCGTCCTCAGAGTTCCCCAGGATGGTCACTGGAGGCTCTGGAGAAGGAGGAAGAGACTTACYTTTTTTTGTTGATTTAAATCAGATGCAGTTTTCATAGGTATTATCAATATGTTAACAGATCCACCTTGCCCTCTGAAAGGCTAGGAGGAATTATTTTCACCATAGTGCTTAGTTTTACACCTATCCGATCCTCTAAGATCTCTACAAGTGCATAGGGGTAAGGGGTAGGGGATGAGAGGTAGAGGTATGGGGTAGGTGGTAGGGGGTAAGGGTTAGGGGATAGCAGATAGGACTTGATTTGTGATTAAGTGATTCTTTACCTTGCACAGTGACATGGAAAGTGATGTTGTCATCTCCAGCATCAAGGAAGTAGTCTCCGCAATCTTCCAGCTCAGCGTTAAGGATCACCAGGGAGCGGAACGCCCCTTCTTCCTCCTCACAGAACCTCTCGTCCTCYTTTAACCGGCGGCCATCTTTGTACCACTTAGCGACGGCATTGGCCCTGGAGAGTTCACACTCCAACTCGATGTCATTAGAGGGCAGGGACTTGACCTCTGTCTTGACTTCTGARCTATTCACYATCTTCACTGGGGGCTCTGGAGGGAGAATGTTKACATTTGGAGAGTSAATTCCATTTGAATTCAGTCAYTTTAGGACATGAAATKCTCACTTCTTAATATATTTTWKKATMTTTGCATTAGTATTTTTATAATCTCCTGATTGAATTCAAATGAAATTTTGTGAAAACAAAGTACCATTCACCTCCAACCATCTCTTACCTGACACCTTGACCTGGAAGTCGATGAGGTCATCTGAGGCAAGACAGGTGTATTTCCCAGAGTCCCCCYGGGKGGGCGTGCGGATGGTGAGGCGGCGGATGAGTCCATCCTCAGTGATGGTGACATCACTGCTCTCCTCCACCTCTCCTCCATCCTTCATCCAGATCACCTCAGCGTTGAACCGTGACACCTCGATCTCCAGGACGATGGGGTCTCCAGAGAKACAGTCCATTACGTCAGACATTGTTTCAGAGCGSGCCAGCTTCACAGGAGGCTCTGAGAAGAGGGGATTTATATGGTTCATTTCTATTCTTTGAACAMAATATTGCAATAMGGGAAATTAGCAGACAGCAGAAAGCAATACATRAAAACAGCATAATATAGATACCTAAAATCTAACTTATTTATAAGAAATCATAGTGAACAGTTATATTAATAATATTATGTATGTCCATTCATCTCACATAGTTGAAAAATACAAAATCAAAGATTGAAATACTTGACCCTGACATAACTAAACCTCTTACGCTGAACAGAGTTAGTTCACTGACCACATACCTGTAATAGTGACCAGCCATGTGACCGAGTCATCCTCTGTGTCACACACATACTCTCCTGTGTCCTCCACAGTGGTCGTGGGGATGACCAGTGTCCTGTGGGCTCCCTGGACCTCCAGGATGAGAGAGGCACTCTCCTCCACCTCCAGCGCCGTTCGGTACACCGTACCTGGGCATCAGGCTGGGGAGATCTCACAGCTGAGCTCCAGCCTCTCAGAGGTCAGGCTGGTCAGCTCCAGCTCAGACTCAGTGGGGGAGACGATTCGCACCGGAAGCTCTGAGAAAGGGAGAAAACTTGCATTTAAAAGGAAGCGATTAAAAAAAATATTATATATATATATTTAAATAAAAGTTTGGATATGAAATAGTCTGACATAAGATTAAATTGTGTAATAGTGTAAAAAAAGGTAATTAATAGTTGTCTTCTGATAAGGGATTGGTTTGGTAGGAGACCCCAAAAAATGAAACGATTACACTACCACTCAGAACAAATGAACCAGGTATGGAACCTTGGAGTATCTTACCTGTGATGGTGACCTGGAAGAACACAGAGTCTCCATCCGTGTCGCAGACGTACTCTCCGGAATCTTCTGCGAGCCGCAGAGGACGGTCAGCCTCCTGTACGGTCCCTGGACGTCAGCTGGACGTTCTTCGTCTCCAGGACCTGAAGGCCGTCCTTAAACCAGTGGACCTCACCGCTGGAGCGGGACAGCTCCACATGCAGCACCACCTGCTCAGAGATTATGACCCTCCATAACCACGTCCTCCTTGGGCTCCACGATCATCACTGGAGGCTCTTGGTTTCAACAAGGGAAAAGGAGCATATGAATGAGCATATTCTACCACCAGGATAGGATAATTGAGGTTTGCATCATCATCAAAGTCTCGTCTTTGCTCAACACATGGAGTCTCAACTTCACGTAACATGACATGAAATGTAGGCTATGTACAGTACATACCTTTGATGTTGACAGTGAATGAGAGGCTGTTGTCTCCTGATTGCCAGCTGTAGGTTCCTGCGTCTGCGGTCTCAGCACAACGGATGATCAGTCTCCTCATGCGTTGCCCTCTGTTTGTATGGTGATGTTATCACTGGCCTGGACCTCAACCCCATCCTTATACCTGGAGAAAGGTCATGACGGACAGGACAATGAACCTTCAGTATTCTTGATTAGTTGAATCAGGTGTGATGGTGCTTGGCTGGAACAAAAGCCTGAACCCAACTGGCCAACACGGCTCTCGCAATTGTTGAAACTTCGTAATAAGCCTACTTATATTTTTTACAGTCTGAACATGATCAGATCCCACTAAATGAACGATAGTCTAAGCAGAAATGYCATCCAGGATAATGACATCCAGTTTGTGTTTCCTAGCGGTGTGTATGTTAGTTGTGTACCAGGTAGCGTTGGCGTCCTCTCTGGAAACCTCACAGGTGAGCACCACAGGATCCAGCTCCATGGCAGACTTCTGGAGRTCCTCCTCAGGGACCTCACTGAACTGCACAGGGGGACCTGGTGGGGGAGAGAGAGGGGGAGAGGGAGGTTGGATGGTCATCGTTAGAGTTAGCGTTTGGTTGTGGTTTGGAGGAGGAGGCTTGCTGGGTTGGAGGGGTTGGAGTGAGTAGTGGAGTGTTTTGTTACAGAGTGATCAAACTAAGCATGCTCTTACAGAGGTTTGTTCAGATACATGTCAAAAAGATCAGGACAGTGAGTGAGAGGAAAGAAATGGGGGTGAAAAACAGGTTAGAGAAGACTCAGAGAACATTTTCAAACTTGCATTCGTTTTAGAACAGAAGCCACCACACTGGGTTACAGGACCAAGATAATCCTGTCAATAACAACAACAACAAAAGATGTCTTGCCAGCACAGAGGAAGTACAACACAGTATTACGATTCCCTCAGAGAAAACACAGAACAACGATCTCCGTTGTTCACCTTTGACCTCCACCTGAAACACATTGACATCATCAGCTGTCCGACACATGTAAACGCCCGAGTGGGAGAAGTCAGGCGATTGGATAATCAGCGTCCTTGTATGCCCATCCTCCTGAAAGTCTACACCAGGCAGGTTGAAGATCTGCTCGCCATCTTTGTACCAGTAGACCTGGGCATACGGGTCTGATAGGTCACAGTGGAGAACGATGGGCTCGCCAGCCTCAGCGGCCTTGGTCCTCTCCTCTTCAGGGAGGTGGGAGAACATGGCTCCCGCAGCTAGGGGTGTTATGGGTGATTGGTTAAGGTGGCAGATATGGGATGCTCAGTTAGCTTGGGTGATCGTCAGCGTGAATCAGTATGACATCATGGCTGATGGTTGAATAAATTCATGTGAAATTGTGAATTCAAAGAGATGGTCACACTTCTGAAAAACCTCCAGTATAGAAAGTTGATGTTTATATGGAAGATTGAACATTTCTGGTTGAGAGTGCATGTTAATGATCTCCATGACGACCAAACATGACATACAGCAACTCACCTTCAANTTGGTCCTCTCCTCTTCAGGGAGGTGGGAGAACATGGCTCCCGCAGCTAGGGGTGTTATGGGTGATTGGTTAAGGTGGCAGATATGGGATGCTCAGTTAGCTTGGGTGATCGTCAGCGTGAATCAGTATGACATCATGGCTGATGGTTGAATAAACTCATGTGAAATTGTGAATTCAAAYYYYWMGMRKKAKTTCTGAAAAACCTCCAGTATAGAAAGTTGATGTTTATATGGAAAATGGAACATTTCTGGTTGAGAGTGCATGTRAATGATCTCCATGACGACCAAACATGACATACAGCAACTCACCTTCAACCTCCACGTTGAATTTGATGACATCACCCATCGTCTCGCATGTGTACACGCCAGAGTCGGTGAACTCAGCCGATTGGATAACGATCCTRCTCATGTTGRCTTCTGATTGGATGTTGAGGCCGTCTGTCACCTGTAGCTCCACCCCATCCTTGAACCAGCCCACCCTGGCTGAGGGGTGGGACACCTCACAGTACAGGACCACAGGGTTACCAGTCTCCACCCTCTTGTTACTGTCTGACTCTGACATTGGGCTGAACTTCACCACCGCAGCTGGAATGGAATCATTACTAAAAGATATGTACAAGCAGTATTCAGTATTCTAATATCATGCAATTGCATATCATTACAGRACAAACAAGCCTAYTGTAAATGTTAAAACAGTCCTTGTTATAAGGCCTCCMCAATACAGATTGTCTAGCTTGACGCCATTATCATGTTATTTCTCTTTACACTCCACCGTTCTCCAACACCTACCTTGAACCTTGAGAACCGCTGAGTCTCTGACTCCGTTGGCGATGAAGGTGACCTCTGCCTCGTGGTCTTCCACCTTGGTGCTGTGGATTACCAGGGAGTGCTGTGTCTTGGCCTGTTGGATAGAGTAGTGTTGGGTATCCTGTAGCTGGGTGCTGTTCAGGAACCAGGTGCCCGTCACCYTCACTGACAGATCGATGGAGAACAGGGCGTCCTCCCCCTCCGTCACCTCACAGCCCCGGAGAGGGGTCCTMATCTTGGGACCTGGCACTGAGAGGTGAGAGTTCAAAACTAGTGACATCCAATGAATTTCCATAGCTGRAGAGTACACAAATACCATAGTGCATGACAGCCTTTCATCCCTGATCACATCAACATGGTTTCTCTRCAATTCAGCACTCACCAAGATGGACGACTTTAGGGAACTCCACGTGTCCACTACGACCATACTTATTGATGCAGCAGACGCGGAAGCGGTAATCGCCCTCGCACGGCACGCTGTCGCCCATGACCTCTGCGGAGGTCGCCGTGTCGGAGGTCGCACACCTCAGCCACTCCTGTGATCCCACTTCCTGTCTCTCCAGGACATAGACGGAGCGCGTGGTGGTCTGGCTGGTGGGGGCCGGCTCCCAGGAGAGGAGCACGCTGTTGGGCCTGTCCACATCCATCTCCACCCCCACTGGACAGATGGGAGGGCTGTGTCTGGCAGCTGTGGAGAAAACCGAAACAGGGGGAAAGGTACAAAGTAGGTGAGCAACGGTTGCRYTAATGRTTGTAGCCTGTCGTACGTTTGTTAGTCTCTAGCAGCTACATTAGGATATGTTGCACAGTATAGCTGGAGTTTTCACCATACTGCCGTTCTAGTCCWTTCGGATCTACATGGGTAAATCCCCAAAAAGTCAACTGTAAACTGTGTACGTGACGATAAACGTTGATTTGATTTGGAAAGTCCCTAAGTAAGGGGCCATGGGTCACTTTGGTCGACATCCACCTTACCTTTGACTCTGAGCCGGGATGWGGTCTTGGATCTTCCCACAACGAAGGTCACGACCCCAGTGTCCCCGTGGCAGACGRTGACGAACACCAGGATGTGGGTTTTACCAAAGGACTTGAGGATAGTCTGGTGGCTCTCGCGTAGCTTCAGGCCATCTTTGAACCAGTGGACATCCATGTTCTCCTCCTCTACCTCCACACAGAACACTGCGTTCTCCCCCTCCAACACGTCTAGTTTTCGAGGAAGTTTTTTAACAATTGTGCCTGTGGGTGAGAAAGAGAGTTGAGGGTCATGTACTGTATGGATGTATATCCTGGAGAAAAATCWTTGGGTTTATAGAAAATAATTTKAAAACATTAAAAAAACAAGAAAAACGTTTTTTTCAATAGTTCTGATGCTCAAAGATGTCTTTCCTAGACTGTATTAAATGAGTGAATGATACACTGCCATACTTCTTCCATACTATAAGACGCCTACCTACCTTTGACGGCCAGCTCAGCGATACTCTTCCCTCCATCAGGCATCTCACAGAGATAGACCCCATCGTCGTCTGCTCCTACATCTCGGATAGTGAGCCTGCGCCTGGTTCCTTTCTGCTCTATGCCGTATTTACCTCCTGGCTGCAGTCTCTGGTCCTCCAGGTACCAGGCAGTAGGGATGCCCTCATTAGGTACCTCACACTCCAACACGGCCATGCCTCTCTCTTTCACCTCCACGTCTTGCAGTGACCMCCTGAACCGCACCGCTGGAGCTGCACACGGGTGGAAAGGGAGGTAGTTGTGGATTGGTTTATACACTGTCTGGAAAACATATTGCGCTATGTCTCTGTGTAGTATTTTTTTCAGTGCTTTAAGCACATTTTAGGTTGTTTTTACATTTGTGGGCTTTAAGCACATTTTAGGTTGTTTTTACAGTGCTTTATGCACATTGTTAGGTTGTTTTTACAGTGCTTTATGCACATTTTAGGTTGTTTTTTACAGTGCTTTATCACATTTGAGTTGTTTTTACAAGTGCTTTGCACATTATGTATTTTACATTTAGACTTTAGGTTTTTAATATTTACGCTGTTTAATGCACATTTTAGGTTTTTTTACAGTGCTTTATGCACATTTTAGTGTTTTTTCAGTGCTTTAGCACATTTTAGTTGTTTTTACAAGTGCTTTTAAGCACATTTTAGGTTGTTTTTTACAGTGCTTTATGCACATTTAGGTTGTTTTTACAGTGCTTTATGCCCATTTAGGTTGTTTTTACAGTGCTTTATGCACATTTTGGTTGTTTTTACAGTGCTTTATGCACATTTAGGTTGTTTTTATCAGTGCTTTAGTGCACAATTTTAGGTTGTTTTTACAGTGCTTTATGCACATTTTGGTTGTTTTACAGTCTTTATGCACTTTAGGTTGTTTTTACAGTGCTTTAGGCACATTTTAGGTTTGTTTATGATGAGCACATTAGGTTGTTTTTACAGTCTTTACACATTTAGTTATTGTAGTTTTGATCAAGGTATAAAACACATTTCATGAGCCTACGGTATGACTTATGCTATGATTGATTGCAGGATTTCAACTAACAGTAATTTCAACTACATTTCAACTTTTAGGTTATTTCTACCAATCTATCGACATTGCTGTGGACTTTGGCCATGGTCAACATGGTCAACAACACAGCAGAAATCTGTATTCAGGACACATACAGGACATACCTCAGCTCATTCAGCCTCTAAATATAGGGACACACGGAGCGAGTGGGGGGGAGACATGCAGGAGGAAAGGGAAAGCTAGAGGGGAGAGGGGAAGAAGGGAGCTAGGGGAAAGAAGACTGGGGGAGTAGGGACCACAACAGGGCCGTGGGGGGGCAGGGGAGATATGAGGAGGTAGGGGGAGAAGGGAAGCTAAGGTGTAAGAGACTAGGGGGGAGGTAGGGGGAGGGGGGAAGCTAGGGGGAGGGAGGAAGAGACTAAGGAGGAGGTAAGGGTAGGAAGAGGGTTAGAAAGACCCGTGTTTATCTCCACCTATCAAGACTCTATGGCAATAACTCCCTGGTAGATTAGGGATGTGGATGCCTAGACGAGACGGATACCATTTAATTTACGTAGCCATGTGCTGTGTGCTATGGCTGGATCACCCTGGGATTATCCTATAATGATGACTAAACAATTACCAATTACGAGGGTGACTCAACTGGGATCTTTTAGCAATGCATGTCCACAATCTACTGAACTCTCTATAGAGCAATTAGTTGTGACAGATGAAGATCTAACTCTCTCTCTGTGGCATTTCTGTGAACTAAGAGGTACTGAATGTTCCTGACTAGCATGAGGGTTTGCCACAATATTATTCCTTCAAAATGATGATCAAATTAGGTAGGTGAGAGCATGCTTTCATAGTTTGAATCAAACCTGATTGTTGATCATCATGGCAAAGGAATTAAGTAAGGAAAGAATGATGGTATAGATATAGGATCTTAATTTTTTTACTTTTATTTAACTAGGCAAGTCAGTTAAGAACAAATTCTTATTTACAATGACGGCCTAGGAACAGTGGGTTAACTGCCTTGTTCAGGGGCAGAAAGACAGATTTTTACCTTGTCAGCTCGGGGATTCAATCTAGCAACCTTTCAGTTACTGGCCCAACGCTCTAACCACTAGGCTACCTGCCGCCCCAATTTGATCACCCTGTTGCAGGAGAACTTTCCGGCAATACAGGAAATTAAAAACTTGTAGTGTATTTCAGGTTTAAAAAGTCTTCTGAAGTTTGTAATTTCCACTTTCAAATTCAAAACCTGATTTTTCCTTATGAAAAATGGGTCAACCCCTACAAAAATGTCCATTAATTATAATCCACATAATAATTCACATTTCCTGTTGCTGCGGATTATTTTCCTGCTGTAGCAAACTGGCTTAAATTAAGATCCTACATCTGTAAGAAAGAAATTAAAAGAGAAGTCCTGAAACACTGCTAAAGCCCTACCTTTGACCGTCAGGTAAACTGAGCTGAGGGTGTGTCCCAGAGCGTTGGACGCAGCACACACGCCAAAAAGGAAGAGAGATCTTTAGCTGGCATTCTAACTAGCTCACTAGTTAGAGACGTCCAGAAGCCTGGCATCTCGTTGGTGACTAAGCTTATGAGACCGACTCTGGTGCATCGCCATTTAATTAATCTTCAAATTGTAACTACATGCCCATGTCTGACTGTCCGGTCTGTGTGTGGCTGCAGCGTGCTGTGGCGTCGTGGTTCGATGACATGGCCCGACACCGAGCTCCTGGATCTAATTCCCCTTCTTCGAAGGGCTTTCAGTAAGTGGAAGAATGTCTACACAGTGCTCAGGCAAACAGAGGGACCCAAGCTTAAGCAGTGCTGTCAGTCAACCCTACCCTCTACTACTGCCATGCTACAGGAACAGAGCCGAGAACCGGCGCTTAAAGCGTCCTTACACCAAACCGTACACCCCTCAAGCCTACCGTCCCCAGATCAACCAACAAGACTTTCAGGGTCCAAGCCCACACCCCTCTTTCTCAACCCCTTAGAACCACGCTAGTACTGCCTCTATTGGGGAAACAGAGGACTTGAATCCTCCAGAACGATCTAGCCATTCCCTCAACCACAGATGGGCTTGTGTAGATGGATGTTTGTGGGTTATAATGAGTAGGTTTTTTTATACAGTGCCTTTCATCAATGTCATTGGAACATACAGGACAGTTCAAAGTAGAGGGATCTACAGGCGCAGTCTTCACAATGAAGAAAAAAAATGTGCAGGAAGGTAATGGGAGAGAACCCCCAGGATCCAATCAGAATCAGTTCTACATACGCCGGGTTGGAGTCGATAAGGTTTCCGGAGACCGAACAGTTCTAGAACTCTGTATGGAAAAGCAAATAAGAATAGCTGTATGAATGGATATTAACTACTTTTTAACAACTTTAATGTGCTTTTTATTTTAATTCACTTATTCCCTCAAAGAGACAATTTAAAAAATTTAACAAAGCACAGGGTATTGGGCTTTGTGTAAGTCAAGTGGTTGTTACTTCTTTCATCGCTCATGCTAGTATCAATAATGAAGCAGAATGGGCATCAGTACTTGTTAAGGGGGAACGGATCCATAGAAGAATGACATTATAGTACTGCAGCTATCAAAAACGTTCCCATGTCCCTTAATCGTATTTGTTTTAATTAGTTCTTTTTATTAAAACAATAAGGAAATATGTGCGAAATGTGGCCAGATAACATTTATACGGGTTAATGGACCCGTTTTCATAATAAGTAGTCAGATGACTGAAGCTGCAACCTTAAATACAATATAATCTTTTAGATTTTTTTGGATTAACATTGTCCTGGTGGACCCTATGGGACGCTCCAAACCCAGACAGACTAAAAATGCTCAGACACCTGGACACAGTAAACCAGTACCAGTCAATGGCCTGGGAAAACCAATTGGTATTCTGCAAGAGGACCGGATTGTGTTTGGAAAACATAATTTAGATTATGTCGCAGGCAAACTGTTGGGTCGTGCCCTTTGCTGCCGTATCAACGCTACATCCATGGAGGAGGGCTGGGCGATTCTATAGTGTGAATACCGGTATGGAATCTGCATACCGCTATATATTTTTACAAATAACAGAATTTTTGATCCAGTGCTAAATTAAATGAAAGTTCTACAATTGGAAGCTAGTTCACTGTCAGTTTTGTCCTGGTTTGGTTGGTATAAACCACAGAATGGGAGAAGAGCCCGCATTTAAATCACAAAGATATTTATTTGTTGCCAATTCTAAGGTCAGCACTAATCATAAAACACATTTAGACAAACAATATATTTTGGCTGTAAACGCCCAGCCTTACCATGGAGGAACGGTGTTTTAGACCGTGTGTGTTAGCCACTCTGGTTTTGACAAGCACACTTTCTCCTCTTTACGAAAAAGTAATTGAATACTTCCTTTTTGATTACCTCTTTTTTAAAGGACTGCAAATACTAATGTTTTCTTCAGACAAGATTGGTAGGATTTGGGTAGTTTGGTTTTTAAGCTTCTGAAACAAAGGTAGGAACTAATATTAATCGCTACTTACCTGGGTTTGGAACAGTTCAATAATAGTTTATTTGTAAGTAAAAATAAGAGATGGTTCTATCAGGAAGTGAAACAGGAAGAGTAGTTTAATGGATTGAGTGGATTCGATTGATTGATACAGTTTAATGAATGCATGGGGAAAAAGCCCACTGTGTTAGGAGTTGACTAAAGGCCTACTAAAATACTTATGAAATAAGATGATTCAGGAGTTTAAATAACCAGTAGACCATGATAAATCTACAGTATTAAGAAATAATACAATTTTTAATTGTTTAACATGTTTTACTAAAGTTCACATTCCAACTTAAACACCACCAAGTGCTGTGTCAATCAAGTTAGATACAAAAGACAAGACATTTTCAAAATTTGATTCATCTTTTTTCTTTTGGCAAGCTGGGTTTGGGCCCCTTTTAGTATATCCAAAGGATGAGCAGAAAAATCAACTGTAGTACAAATCCAAATGGTTGCGGGCTCTCTCACAACTGCATTCATGGATTCCACACATGCAATAGGAACTGGGCGAATCCTGTATTGAAATTCAAGCCACCAAGCCATCTAGATAATGTGGACATCTAGATACGATTTACACACTTCTTAAATCGTTTTTTTTTGCGTATTCTCAAGCGCATGATTTCTGTCATAACTCAGTACGGGATATTTAACTGTCCGTAGATTCCCAGTCCTTTCAACTGCTTCAGGGCCTGTTCCCTAGTCCATTCAAGTGCTTTGGAAACGAGAGCTTTTCTATCACCAATGGGGACTTGACCTATTGTCTGTTACCTCTTCTTCCTGTATTCCAGACACATTAAATAATATATGCATTATATTATACGACATATGTTATATTTTGTTTTGCACTGTAATAAAAGCAAAACAACAAAATGAAATTAATATATTATGGATTATTCATGTTGACTGTATGAATTGAAGTAGCTGTCACGTAGTTTTGTGGACAGTCTTTTTATCATACAATTGGTATTGAACTGTTAATTTATGATATCTTCCATAAATGCAACAAACATAAAATTCAATAAACATTGCAGGTGCTTGTGTGTTTTCAGGACAACTCAATCCTCAGCAATACAAAAAGCCCACGATTTTTGACATCGAAGAGCACATTCAAAAAAGTAACAATATATTTGTAAGCTCTATCCCTAAAAGATATTGTCTGACGGTTTTATTGGATAAAACCCGTCATCAAACTATGGTTGTCGGTATTAATGATGAGTAGTTAAAAATATAAGATCTTCCCAAAAATTTATTTTTTACTTAATTAATAGAATTTAAAATGTTAATTTCCATTCAATATATTTCAAAATAAATATGTGTAACAGATGTGTACAATTTCTTTATATGCCATGCTACACAGGCCCATTCATACCCACCATTATCAACCATTAGTTTACACTTAGGAACACGAGTGTTTGCATACCGACTTGACTGGAATCCAACCTTCTTAACATTGTCTCTCAAGGTTACTTTCTGCCCTTTACAACTGACTGAAGATTCAGCTTTGCTCATAACCCCAACCATTGAGTAAAAACATCGAAACTGTCACTGAAAACAGTTGTTTTTGGGGCTTAAAGTACGAATTTCCATCATCACGTTCCACTTTTCTGTCTCACTCAATGTACATGCAGCTTTACTAGAATCAGATAGACCGCATTCTATATAGTACCTTCCAAACCCTAAAACAGTCTCAGACATTTGATTTCCTGATCAATAAACAGAGATCAAACATTCCCATTCTCTCCCCTTGCTTCTACTTTCCACATCACGTTCAGTTTGGCGCTGCTCTTGGCCGTTTCCCATGGCGAAGGAACCGTCCGTCATTGTCTGGTCTGGTCTGTTTCAGGTTCAGTTTGTGGACGGTTCCGTGGTTCTCTAAGCCGGACATCCGGGCATGGACTGGATGGTCTCTCGTTTCAGATCCAGATGGGGGCCGCTGATGGCCACGGACACCTTTCACACATGAAACAAGGCCTGGTCAGGAGCTGTCACCGCCACATCCTCTCACTCTGTCTCTATCACCAGTGACTGCGGCTGGAGAGGCAAGGGGATCGGAGGGTTAAAAGAGATGGGGTCACTTTTCCACAGGAACATCATTCTAACGTGTGTGGAGGGAGAGCGGAGAAATGTGAAAAGGGTAAGGTGAGAGATTGAGAGGGAAATAAGGTGAACAGAAGGGACACTGTTCGAAAAACCAGCAACAATATGTCAACTACGGCTATATTGTTTTACAAGAAAACCAACAATCCCCACACCTATCCAACAGAGTTGGGCTTGTGGAGGTGTGGCTCCCAACCTCTATACTATAGGTACCTTCATCCTCTACAGTTTGCCTCGTGGAATGGTTCAAATTTATGGTAGCAGCCGTCACTGTGGATCTCTAGCCTATCCAGTAAGACACTCAAGCTCTGCTTGCCTCTGTACATGTGAGTTCACAGCGCGGCGTGGACACGGTGCAGTCCATCGAATCCACGCGGTGCTTCTCCAGAGCCGTGCGGTCTCTCAGGGCTTCACGAAGACACGGGGGCCTCTGTGAAAAAAATATGAGAAGTGCAGATATTTCAGTGAAGAGAACTGTTTGAAGGTCCGCTCATGGCACAGGGAGGTTCTGTCACCCAACAACAGAGGTTTGGGTTTTCTGTCTGCTTATAAGAACTGATGTCAGATCAGCTGGAATATACACAGAGATAGGGTGAGGTAGACGCTGCACAGGCTCGGTAGTAAAACCACCTTCCCCACTCTAGGTAAGGCTGTTTGATTCTGGGTCTGTTTTGGTCACAAAGCGGATCTCCCCCAGAATCCCTCGCTTAACGCTGCAATGAGAAAGGAAGTGTTTTGTCCCCTGAAGGAAGAAACACAAGACATGGAATTCCAATGTTTATTCTATTATTTATTTGACCTTTACTTTCCGCAGGTATGTCAATTAAAGAACAAATATTTCACCGCAATCATGAAGTTTAAAACGGTTTGCTCGATTAAACTGATTGATTTGTACTGATGTATGCACTAACCCTCTGTGCGTATCTTGATGGTGCTAGTGGTCGTCATTTGTGTCCATCCCTTGTACCACTGTCCCCGGTCACGTCCTCCATGGACACCTCACACCATGAACACCGCATTCGGTCCCTGGACATAACAGGTCCCTCCAGCCCATGTAGCAACCTCCAGTTCAGGCTCTGTGGAGGGAGATTGGAAGATTGGTTCAAACAACAATTGGAACATTGGAACGTAGTAACAGTGTGGCAAACGTAAACCGTGGCAACAATGGCAGAGCATTAGTCAAGCAGCCCATAGACCTCTAGGGTGGCAGTAGCACGCCAGTACAAGGTTGGCTGTGTTGGCCTGTTCCCAGCCTTCTGTCACTAACATAACCTGAACACTAGAGGTCAATGAAGCGTCCTTTACTGAGATGTTTTTACACATGCACTTGGAATGAAGACCGTTCTGCGGTGATTTGATAAGGAAGAGTGTACAGTATATTACCATACACGACCTCTCCGGTTACAGGAATGTATTGGACGTCTTCCTACGTCACAGGTGTAGGTGCCTGCATCAGAAGAGGCCTACACTGCAGCAGCTGAAGAACCTCTTCCTCCCATGGAAAGTAACATACGGTAACTGGGTCTTCCTGGCTTCAGCTTCTGTCCCATTCTAAACACAGTCAGAAGAAAGAACAGGGGACAACATTAATTACTGTATTCCTTCAAGGGATAGACAACACACAATGTAATTGAGAATCAAACTGTTTACTTCCTGTCTCTGCCTTTTCTACATAACATATTAATACACTATTGGACACAAAATATGGCAGGTCTATTGGTTGTATTATCATTACCTTCAGCCACCTGACCTCCACGTTCTGTCTGGACAGGCTACACACTTCCCAATGTGGCATGGGAGCCCTGCTCCAGTCTCATGTCTATCCAGCTTCATTCATGTAGTCACTGGAGTCTCTGGGCAAGAACAACAACATGGAAGAAATGTTAAGAAATGTTCTATACTATAACATCCAATCCAGCCACAAACTCTCCAGGGTTAAAAGACCCTGTATTAAATAACTGGATCTCATGATGATGTTCTCGACCCTCAAACGCTCTCCCTCCCTCTCTATCTCTGCTACCCCCAAACGCTGTCCTGGCCTCCTGAATCATCGGCTATGAAAAGCCCAACTGGACATTTACTCCTGAGGTGCTGAACTGTTGCACCCTCCTAGCATACAACCACTGCGAATTTATTTGACCCGCCTGTCATCTTATGAACGTTTTGAACACTTGAAGAACGACCTGGCCTTAATGGCCATGTACTCTATAATCTCCACCTGGCAACAGCCAGAGCCCTGAATTCCTACTCTAGGTTTCTTCCTAGGTTCCTACTTCTAGGGAGTTTTTCTAGTCACCGTGTTTCTATATCTGCATTGTTTTGGGGTTTTAAGTTCGGTTTCTGTACAAGGCACTTTGGTGACATCTGCTGATGTAAAAAGGGCTTTAATAAATATTTTTTGATTGATTATTGAATGATGATGCATGATACTCACCCTTGACAGTGAGCCTGGCAGCGGTCCGGACTCCCTCGCAGAGAAAGAAACGATGGTGCCGTGTCCCTCCAGGGTAAGGTTGGACCAGGGTGAGGCCGTGAGAACCAGCCCGTTGCAGCTCAACACCGCCAGTGGTTGCTGGGTTTGACCCGGATGCCGCCTTCTGCCAGACGCCCTCCCACGCCAGTGTGAGACAGCTCCACCTCAGAAGGAGGCCGTCTCCCGCTCAACGTGTCGCGTCTCCGCTCAGAACCCTTACGGATGGCGATTTGACGGGCTGTAGAGGTAGAGACATTGACAGAAATGGTTAAAATATAACACAACCGAAAGCCAGGAGACATTTTTGCCACAGCATCCACTCCATAGTCTATAGGCTATTATGTAAGATGAATCCTACCCACATTTCATCCATCTGCTCCACCCACAGGCTTTACCCATTGTTATTTTAGTGCCCTGAAACGGCTGGCGGCAACCAAGACATGATAGTGTTGGCAAACATTCATGTAGCTGTAGTTGACAGCTTCTATATATAAAGGCACAGTAAATTCAGCTTGCAACATAGAATCCCACGGACTCAAAGCTGTTGTTTTATTAGCTTAAGCATAACAGGACACTGCGAATTAGTGTTTGAAGAACTTTGGTTCCTTACTCTATCTGATGAAATCCTATTCATATCAATAATAATAAATGGGTGGTTCAGCCTGAATGCTGATTGGCTGACAGCCATGGTATATCAGACTGTACCACGGGTATGACAAAACATTTATTTTTACTGCTCTAATTACGTTGGTAACCAGTTTTATAATAGCAATAAGGCACCTCGGGGTTTGTGGTAAATGACCAATATTATTGAAGACTTTGGTGCAATTTTAAATGACCAATATACCACAGCTAAGGGCTGTATCTGATGAAATCCTATCATTATCATCAGTATGAAATGGTGTTTGGAACATTTGTCTTACGCTCCACGTTGAGTTTGAACTGCGTGGGTCGTGTAGGGTTTCACAGCGTAGGTTCCGCGGTCAGAGAGGTTTGAGGTTGGCAGATGGTCAGGCTGCGTTTGCGTCACTCTGGCACAGGGTGTGTCGGGGTCCTGGCTTGGATGACCACACCTTGCTCATCACTGGACTCGCCCGTGTCCAGACTGACCTCTGGTTCCATGGTAGCGTTCCGTATTCCCTCGGCCATCCACCGGCCCTCCATCTCTTATGTGAAGGTCACCTGAGCTTCTGGATAATAACGCCGGAGAGACAAAAACATGAACTGTAAAGGATGGTTGACTAAGAATACACATTTGTATGGTATTCAACTTACACTTAGGCTTTGTTTAAAGTATTATGTAGGTATGGTTGACTGAAACACTTTCTCATTTACAAGAAACAACATTGTTGAGAGTCCGCCTGCTCCCATCTGACACTCAGGTCAAGCTAAACAAGTGCATCTCAAGTATTTGGAAAGTATTTGCCATATATATTTGCCTCAGGTCTGCTGTGGACCTCACCCTGTTACTTTGGGGTGGCCTGGGAAACGACGTTCCCCTCAGCCTCCACTGTGATCTTAAGAGGAGTCCAGGATCCTGACAGCTCTTGATCACCCAGGGTGGTGACACAGGCGTTCTGCGTCGCCTGGAAAACGGGCACCCATGACGACGATGAGCTCGCCGTCCCATCCACACAGTTGCCACGTCCTCTGGCGACACCACGGCACTTGAAGGTGGCGTCCTTCATCCCTCTAAACCATGGTGTTGTGGAGCTCTGTCAAGAACTCTACCACGCGGGGCAACTGGGGGAGGAGGGGAAGGGAGAGAAGGAAAGAAAAACCGAAATGAAGGGCTCAAAGGTTTGTTGGATTCATTTAATTAGGGGATTAATTCTGGGACTGGAACCACAACCTGCACCCATTTTGAGGGGCTGTAACTAAACTTACTCTCAACTCTGAGCCTGGCAGCGGTGCGGTCGTCCTTGGACCTCGCAAGGCGTACTCCCCCGTGGGTCCTCGCATGGTCAGCCTGTGGATGGTCAGGCTGCGGTTCCACACCGTCGGCCCGGATAGTGAAGCCTCCGGCTGGGACGATCTCCACGCCGTCCCTTCAGCCACTGGACGTCCGCTTGGGCTTACACAACCTCACAAGCCGTATGGTCACCATGCGTCCCGCATGGGTCCACGGTGTCGTGGAGGGCTTGGCAAACTTTCCCCCCTCATCTCTGAGAACCAAACAAGTGAGAAAGAGCTGTTAAGATGGTGATGACTTTATCGGCCACTCCGAAACCCCATCATACCTGCATTCTTTTCAAACCCCACGGTGCTTAACAGACTTTAGTCATTCACAACAGCTTGTCATTCACAACAGCATTTTCTGTCACCTTTTTCTTATTGGGAATTTGGCTTATAGCAATCATATTAAATCTCTGTTGTTAAAGAGACACAGTGCTACCACCCTGGACTACAGCTTACTATAGTGATTAGATCAAAGACAGAATGGGAACAAGGAAGTTAAAAACCTTTGAACTAGCAGACTGAAAATGCATCTCGTCTGTGTTGGCGTCTACTGTGTACTCTCCACTGGTCCGACCGTTCTCAGCGGGTCCAATGTGAGGAACCGTTGGCGCCGTCGACGCCCGTGTGGAAGCGGTCTCCCTATGGACGGGCGTCCAGTCTTGAGCCAGCGAAACGGGAGCGTTCTCCTTAGACACGACCCCCATCAGCGTCACGTCTTCTCTGCCTCGTAACCCGTGATGATGTTCACTGCCTGTTTTTGTCTACCGAAGGTGCACGGGGGCAGTCTGGGAGAGAGAGAGAAGAGGGAGAGAGAAACGAAGGTGAAAAAGGTTCACACCCTTTAGTATAATACTGTAAGTATACATTTTAAAGTTAAAGTTCAACATTATCCACTGTAGACAGGGTCTCGTTTTTCGACTAAATGTGATCACCTTGTTTGCTGGAGACAAACTCTTTTGTGTGCTGGCACAAAAAGGTTTCTAAAGTGTGTAAATTTCCACTTAAAATGTCAGAATTGATTTCCACGAACAAAAATGTATAAAACTCCTACAAAAAAATAATATATTATATTCTAAATCCCACATCATTTTCCTGTTTCTTCAGGATTATTTTTCCTGCTTCGGAACTGTGCTCAAACTAAGATCCTACTCTGTAAGACTTTAAACAGACCCTTTTGTCCATATAGCCCACGCCAATTACCTTGACTTCACACATGGTGACCATCTGTCATCGATAGCATCAACACATGTACTTCCCAGAGTCGGGAGGGGGCAGGCTGTTCAAGAGAGGAATTGAGTTTTCCCTCAGCGTGCCCGTAGCTCTCGATGTAGGTCCGGTCATCGGCTAGTCAAGCTGTCTGTCGTTGACATACCACTGGACAGGGGGCATTGGCCCGGGACACCTCACAGGCCAGGATCAGGTCGTCCCCGGAACCATCTCCTGGTAGTCTGCGTCCTCAAGTTCCCCAGGATGGTCACTGGGAGGCTGCTGGAAGAAGGAGGAAGAGACTTTACGTTTTTTTTGTTGGATTTAAATCAGATGCAGTTTTCCATAGTATTATAATATGTTAACAGATCCACCTTGCCCTCTGAAAGGCTAGGAGGAAATTATTTTCACCATAGTGGCTTCGTTTTACACTAAATCTGAATCGCTCTTAAGATCTCTACAGTAAATAGGGGTAAAGGGGGTAAGGGTAAGGGGCTGAAAGGTACGAGGTATGGGGTAGTAGGTGGTAGGGTAGGGCGTAAGGGGATGAGAGGTAGAGGATGGGTAAGTGGTAGGGGGTAAGGGGTAAGGGGATGAGAAGGTAGAGGTATGTGGGTAGGTGGTAGGGGGTAAGTTAGGGGATGAGAGGTAGAGGTAAGAGGTTGGGGTAGGGGGTAAGGGTTAGGGGGATGAGAGGTAGAGGTAGGGTAGGTTGGTAGGTGGGTAAGGGTTAGGGCGCATGAGAGATAAGAGGTATGGGTAGGGTGGTAGGGGTTAAGGGGTAGGGGATGAGAGGTAGAGGTATGGGGGTAGTGTAGGGTAAGGTTAGGGGATAGCAGATAGGACTGTGAATTTGTGATGAAGTGATTCTTTTACCTGCACAGTGACATGGAAAGTGATGTGTCATCTCCAGCATCAAGGAAGTAGTCTCCGCAATCTTCCAGCTCAGCGTTAAGGATCACCAGGGCGAACGCCTTCTTCCTCCTCACAGACCTCTCGTCCGTCGTTCTAACCGGCGGCCATCTTGTTACGCACTGTAGCGACGGCATTGGCCCTGGAGAGTTCACTACTCCAACTCGATGTCATTTAGAGAGGGCAAGGGACTGACCTCTGTCTTGACTTCTGATCTGATTCTAGGATCTTTAACACTGGGGGTCTGGAGGGAGAATGTTAACATTTGGAAGAGCAATTCCATTTGAATTCAGTCAGTTTGGACATAGAAATACTCACATTCTTTCTTAATATTTTTTTCCAATTTTTTTGCATTAGTATTTTTAATAATCTCCTGATTGAATTCAAATGGAATTTTGTGAAAACAAAAGTACCATTTCACCTCACCATCTCTTACCCTGACACCCTTGACCTGGAAGTCGATGAGGTCATCTTGAGGCACGAAGGGTAGTATTTCCAGAGTCCCCCCGGGAGGGCGGTGCGGATGGTGAGGCGGCGGACTGGTCATCCTCAGTGATGGTGACATCACTGAGCTCTCCTCCACCTCTCCTCCATCCTTCATCCAGATCACCTCAGCGTTGAACCGTGACACCTCGATCTCCAGGACGATGGGGTCTCCAAGAGAAACAGTCCCATTACGTCAGACATTGTTTTTCAGAAGCGGTTAGCCAGCTTCACAGGAGGCTCTGAGAGAGGGGAATTTATATGGTTCATTTCTATTCTTTGCAACAGAATATTGCAATAGGGGAAATTAAGCAGACAGCAGAAAGCAGAATACATTAAACAGCAAATATAGATTAACCTAAATCTAACTTATTTATAAGAAATCATAGTGAACAGTATATTAATAAATTATGTATGTCCATTCATCCTCACATAGTGAAAAAATACAAAATCAAAAGATTGAAAATACTTGACCCTGAACACATAACATAAACCTCTTACGCTAACAGAGTTAGTTCACCACTGACCACATACCTGTATAGTGACCAGCCATGGTGACCCGAGTCACCTCTGTGTCACACACATACTCTCCTGTGTCCTCGCACAGTGGTCGTGGGAGATGACCCCCGTGTCCTGTGGGCTCCCTTGGCACCTCCAGGATGAGAGAGCACTCTCCTCCACCTCCAAGCCGTCTCGGTACCGGACCGTACTGGGCCATCAGGCTGGAGATCCCAGCAGCTGAGCCCAGCCTCATCAGAGGTCAGGCTGGTCAGCTCCAGCTCAGACTCAGTGGGGGGAGACGATTTCGCACCGGAAGCTCTGAGAAAGGGAGAACAACTTGCAATTTAAAAGGAAGCGATTAAAAAAATATATATATATATATTTAAATAAAAGTGGATATGAATAGTCTGACATAAGATTAAAATTGTGTAATAGTGTAAAAAAACAGGTAAATTAAAATAGTTGTCTCCTGATAAGGGGAATTGGTTTGGTAGGAAGACACCCCAAACAATGAACGATTACACTACACTCAGAAAAAATGCAACCAGGTTATGGAACCTTGGACGTATCTTTTACCTGTGATGGTGACCCTGGAAGAACACAGAGTCTCCATCCGTGTCGCAGACGTACTCTCCTCCGGATTTGCGAGGCCGCAGAGGAACGGGTCCCAGCCTCCCTGTAACGGTCCCACTCGACGTCACTGGAACGTTCTTCGTCTCCAGGACCTGAAGGCCGTCCTTAACCAGTGGACCTCAACCGCTGGAGCGGGAACAGCTACACACTGCAGCACACTGCTCAGAGAATCTGAACCCTCCCATAACCACGTGCCTCCTTGGGCTCCACGATTCATCACTGGAGGCTCTGGTTTCACAAGGGAAAAGGAGCAATATAGAATGAGCAATTCTACACAAGGATAGGGATAATTGAGGTTTGCATCATCAATCAAAGTCTCGTCTTTGCTCAACACAAGGAGTCCAACTTCACCGGTAACATGACATGAAATGTAGGCTAGGTGTTTTAACAGTAAAAAAACCAACATACCTTTGATGTTTGAACAGTGGAAATGAGAGGCTGTTGTCTGCCTGATTGACCAGCTGTAGGTTCCTGCCTCTGCGGTCTCAGCCCACAACGGATGATCAGTCTCCTCATGGTGCCCTCTTGTTTGTATGGTGATGTTATCACTGCCTGGACCTCACCGCCATCCCTTAATACCTGGAGAAAGGTCATGGACGGACAGGACAATGACCTCAGTATCTTGATTAGGTTGAATCGGTGTGGATGGTGAGCTTGGCTTGAACAAAAGCCTGAACCCAACTGGCCACGAGCGGCTCTCCAATTGTTGAAAACTTCGTAATAAGCCTACTTTATTTTTTACAGTCTGAACATGATCAGATCCCCACTAAATGAACGATAGTCTAAGCAGAAATGACATCCAGGATAAATGACATTCCAGTTTTGTGTTTCCCTAGCGGTTGTGTATGTTAGCTGTGTACCACGGTGCGTTGGCGCCTCTCTGGAAAACCTCACAGTGAAGCACCACAGGCATCCAAGCCCTCCATGGCAGGACTTCCTGGAGTTCCTCCTCAGGGACCTGCACTGAACTGCACAGGGGGACCTGGTGGGGGAGAGAGCGTGGGAACAGAGGGAGGTTGGATGGTCATCGTTAGAGTTAGCCGTTTTTGGTTGTGGTTTGGAGGAGGCGGCTTGCTGGGGTTGGGGGTTGGGTGAGTAGTGGGAGTGTTTTGTTACAGAGTGATCAAACTAAAGCATGCTCTACAGAGGTTTGTTCAGATAGCATTGTCAAAAAGAAATCAGGACTACGTGAGTGAGAAGGAAAGAAATGGGGGTGAAAAACAGTTAGACGAAGACTCAGAGAACATTTTTCCAAACTTGGCATTCGTTTTAGAACAGAAGCCACCAAACTGGGTTTACAAGGACGCAAGAATAATCCTGTCAATAACAACAACAACAAAAGATGTCTTGCCCAGCCACAGAGAAGTAACAACACAGTATTAACGATTCCCTCAGAGAAAACACAGAACAACGATCTCCGTTGTCACCTTTGTGACGCTCACACCTGAAACACATTGACACAATTCCGAGCTGTCCGACACATGTAGAACGCCCGATGTGGGAGAAGTCAGGCGATTGGATAATCAAGCGTCCTTGTATGCCCATCCTCCTGAAAGTCTACACCAGGCCAGGTTGAAGATCTGCTCGCCATCTTTGTAACCAAGTAGACCTGGGCTACGGGTTGATAGGTTCACAGTGGGAGAAACGAATGGGCTCGCCAGCCTTCAGCGGCCTTGGTCCTCTCCTCTTTTCAGGGAGGTGGGAGAACATGGCTTCCCGCAGCTAGGGTTGTTATGGGTGATTGGTTAAGTGGCAGACTATGGGAATGCGTCAGTTTAGCTTGGGTGATCGTCAGCGTGGAAATAGTATGACAACTCATGGCTGATGTTGAATAAATTCCATGTGAAATTGTGAATTCAAAGAAGATGGTCCAACACTTCTGAAAAACCTCCAGTATAGGAAAGTTTGAATGTTTATATGGAAGAATTGAACCATTTCTGTTGAGAGGCAATGTTAATGATCTCCATGACGCCAAACATGGACATAAGCAAACCACTTCAACCTCCACGTTGAATTTGATGACATCAACCCAATCGTCTCGCATGTGTACACGCCAGAGTCGGTGGAACTCAGCCGATTGGATAACGATCCTTCTCATGTGCCCTTTCTGAGTGGATGTTGAAGCGCCGTCGTCACTGTAGCCTCCACCTCCATAACCTTGAACCAGCCCACCCTGGCTGAGGGGTGGGACAACCTCACAGTAAGGAACCCACAGGGTTACCAGTCTCGACCCTCTTGTTTACTGTCTGACTCGACATTGGGGCCTGAAACTTCACCACCGCCAGCTTGGAATGGAATCTATTACTAAAAGATATGTACAGAGCAGTATTCATATTCTAATATCATGCAATTGCATATCATTACAGTACAAACAAGCCTAGTGTAAATGTTAAAAACAGTCCTTGTTATAAGGCCTCGCAATACAGATTGTCTAGCTTTGACAGCCATTAATCATGTTATTTCTCTTTACACTCCACGTTCTCGCAACACTCTACCTTGAAACCTTGAGAACCGCTGAGTCTCTGACATTCCGTTGGCGCATGAAGGGTACCCTCTGCCTCGTGTGTTTTCCCCTTCGGTGCTGTGGATTACCAGCGGAGTGGCGTGTATTGGCTGTTGGAACTGAGTAGTCTTCATGCCTTAGGGTGTAATGAATACAGGCACACGCCGCTCAGTCCCTCTGGGGGGTCGCTCTTGAGAGGGTTGTCCAAGACGGAGAGCGGCGAGGTGCACGTCACGCCGTCACTCGGTCTGGCTCGACAAGATCGATGGAGACAGGGCGTCTCGCCCTCCGTCACCGTCACAGCCCCGAGAGGGGTCCTATCTTGGGAAAACCTGGCACTGAGAGGTGAGAGTTCAAAACTAAGTGACATCCAATGATTTCCATAGCTGCAGAGTACACAAAATACCAATAGTGCATGACAGCCTTTCATCCTGATCACATCAACATGGTGTCTCTTCAATTCAGCACTCACCAAGATGACGACTTTAGGGAACTCCACGTGTCCAACTACGACCATACTTTAATTGATGGCAGCAGACAGCGGAAGCGGTAAATCGCCCTCGCACGGCAACGCTGTCGCCCATGACCTCTGCGGAGGTTCGCCGTGTCGGAGGTCGCACACCTCAGCCACTTCCTGGTGATCCCACTTCCTGTCTCTCCTCCAGGACATAGACGGAGCGCGTGGTGGTCTGGCCTGGTGGGGGCCGGCTCCCAGGAGAGGAGCACGCTGTTGGGCCTGTCCACATCCATCTCCACCCCCCACTGGACAGATTTGGGAGGGCTGTGTCTGGCAGCTGTGAGAAAACCGAAACAGGGAAAGGTCAAGTAGGTGAGCAACGTTGCTATAATGTTTGTAGCCGTCGTACGTTGTTAGTCTCTAGCAGCCTACATTAGGATATGTTTTTGCCACAGTAAATAAGCTGGAGTTTTCACCATACTGCCGTTCTAGTCCTTTGGATCTAACATGGGTAAATCCCCAAAACGTCAACTGTAAAACTGTGTACGTGACGATAAAACTTTGATTTGATGGAAAGTCCTAAGTAAGGGGTCACTTTGGTCCGACATCCACCTTACCTTTGACTCTGAGCCGGATAAGGGTCTTTTGGATCTTCCCACAACGAAGGTCACCGACCCAGTGTCCCCGTGGCAAGACGCTGGACGAACACCAGGATGTGGGTTTTACCAAAGGACTTAAGATAGTCTGGTGGCTCTCGCGTAGCTTCGGCCATCTTTGAACCAGTGGACATCCATGTTCTCCTCCTCTACCTCCACACAGAAACATGCCGTTCTCCCCTCCAACAACGTCTAGTTTTTCGAGGGAAGTTTTTTACAATTGTGCCTGTGGGTGGAGAAAGAGAGTTTGAGGCTCAATGGTACTGTTGGCTTGTAATATCCCTGAGAAAAAATCTTTGGGTTTATAGAAAATAATTTTCAACATTAAAACAATTTTTTCAAAATATTCTGATGCTCCCAAGATGTCTTTCCTTAGACTGTATTAAATGAGTGAATGATAACCACTGCGCATACTTCTCATAACTATAAGATGCCTACCTAAACCTTTGACGGCCCACTCAGCGATACTCTTCCCTCCATTCAGGCACACCAGAGATAGACCCATCGTCGCTGCTCCTACAGTCCGGAAGTGAGCCGGCCTGGTCTTTCTGCTCTATGCCGTCTTATACCTCCTGGCTGCAGTCTCTGGTCCTCCAGGTAACAGGCAGTAGGGGATGCCCTCATTCGGTACCGGTGCAACAACTCAGCTCAACACGGCCATGCTTCTCTTTCACCTCCACGTCTTGCAGTGAAACCGCCTGAACCGCACCGCTGGGAGCTGCACACGGGTGAAGAACGGGAGGTATTGTGCATTGTTTTGATACACTGGTCTGAAAACATATTGGCTATGTTCTTGTGTAGTATTTTTTTCAGTGCTTTAAGCACATTTTAGGTTGTTTTTACATTTGTGCTTTAGCACATTTTAGGTTGTTTTTACAGTGCTTATGCACATTTTAGGGTTCGTTTTTACAGTGCTTTATGCCACATTTTAGTTGTTTTTTAAGTGCTTTATCACCATTTGAGTTGTTTTTACAAGTGCTTGCACATTATGTATTTTACATATTAGAATTTAGGTTTTTAATATTTACGGCTTTTAATGCAGCAATTTTAGGTTGTTTTTACAGTGCTTTATGCACATTTTAGTGTTTTTACAGTGCTTTAGCCATTTTAGTTGTTTTTACAGTCGCTTTTAAGCACATTTTAGGTTGTTTTTTACAGTGCTTTTGCACATTTTAGGTTGTTTTTTACAGTGCTTTATGCCACATTTTAGGTTGTTTTTACAGTGCTTTATGCACATTTTCGGTTGTTTTTTCCAGTGCTTTATGCACATTTTAGGTGTTTTTTTCAGTTGCTTTATGCACAATTTTAGGTTGTTTTTACAGTGCTTTATGCACATTTTGGTTGTTTTTACAGTGCTTTATGCACTTTAGGTTGTTTTTACAGTGCTTTAGGCACATTTAGGTTGTTTATGATGAGCACATTTAGAGTTGTTTTTACAGTGCTTTGGCACATTTTAGGTTTAATTGGTGAGTTTTGATCAAGGTATAAAACACATTTCATGAAGCTACGGTATGACTTATGCTATGATTGATTGCCAGGATTTCAACTAACAGTAAATTTCAACATACATTTCAACTTTTAGGGTTATTTCTACCAAATCTATCGACATTGCTGTGGACTTTGGCCATGGTCACCATGGTCAACAACACAGCAGAAATCTGTATTCAGGACACATACGGCTACAGCTCATTCAGGACCTCTAAATATAGGGACACACGGAGGCAGTGGGGTGGGAGACATGCAGGAGGAAAGGGAAAGCTAGAGGGGAGAGGGGAAGAAGGGAGCTAGGGGAAAGAGACTGGGGGAGGTAGGGACACACAGAGGCCGTGGGGTGGGCAGGGGAGATATGCAGGAGGTAGGGGGAGAAGGGAAGCTAAGTGTAAGAGACTAGGGGGAGGTAGGGGAGGGGGAAGCTAGGGGGAGGAGGAAGAGACTAAGGAGGAGGTAAGGGTAGGAAGAGGGTTAGAAAGACCCGTGTTTATCTCCACCTATCAAGACTCTATGGCAATAACTCCTGGTAGATTAGGGATGTGGATGCCTAGACGAGACATACCATTTAATTTACGTAGCCATGTGCTGTGTGCTATGGCTGATCACCCTGGGATTATCCTATAATGATGACATAACAATTACCAATTACGAGGGTGACTCACTGGGATCTTTTAGCAATGCATTCCACAATCTACTGAACTCTCTATAGAGCAATTAGTTGTGACAGATGAAGATCTAACTCTCTCTCTGTGGCATTTCTATGACACTCAGAGGTCTGTTCCTGACTAGCATGAGGGTTTGCCACAATATTTACCTTCAAAATGATGATCAAATTAGGTAGGTGAGAGCATGCTTTCATAGTTTGAATCAAACCTGATTGTTGATCATCATGGCGGAATTAATAAGGAAAGAATGATGGTATAGATATAGGATCTTAATTTTTTTACTTTTATTTAACTAGGCAAGTCAGTTAAGAACAAATTCTTATTTAAATGACGGCCTAGGAACAGTGGTTTAACTGCCTTGTTCAGGGCAGAAAGACAGATTTTTACCTTGTCAGCTCGGGGATCAATCTAGCAACCTTTCAGTTACTGGCCCAACGCTCTAACCACTAGCTACCTGCCGCCCCAATTTGACACCCTGTTGCAGGAGAACTTTCCAATACAGGAAATTAAAAACTTGTAGTGTATTTAGGTTTAAAAAGCTTCTGAAGTTTGTAATTTCCACTTTAAATTCAAGACTTGATTTTTCCTTATGAAAAATGGGTAACCCACAAAAAATTCCATTAATTATAATCCACATAATAATTCACATTGTCCTGTTGCTGCAGGATTATTTTCCTGCTGTGCAAACCTGGCTAAATAAGATCCTACATCTGTAAGAAAGAAAAGAAGAGAAGTCCTGAAACACTGCTAAAGCCCTACCTTTGACCGTCAGGTAAACTGAGCTGAGGGTGTGTCCCAGAGCGTTGGACGCAGCACACACGTACAGCCCTGTGTCCTGATGTTTACAGTACATCACTTTGAGCGTGTAGTAACCCTCTCTGTCTCAAACAGAAGGTGACGCCTCCCAGCCTCTAGGGGCGCTCCGTCTTTCTTCCAGATGATCTCAGGCTTAGGTTTCCTGTCACGAAGCAGCGGAACTTAGCATGTTTCCCTCCGAAAACCGAAATTTCTTCACATTGGACGAGTTCAGATTGGGCTCGTCGGCTGTCTGGACAACCGTGTCTTCCCATCCTGTGCCTATACTACGAGGTGATGTCTGCCCGTTGCTGCACCATTTGACGTGGACGCCCCGCTCTCCTGCCGTTCCGGGACGAGCTCCACAAGCAGCACTGCGCCCGCCAGCGCCCCTCCTTGATTGTTATGGGCTCTGCAGGTTAGACACCCCTCGGGCATCCGCGTCCGGAAGATCTTCAGCTGGAACCAGCCTCCGTCCTGGCTGCTGACGTTGAAGTGGGCGCTCTCGAAGATGTCGCTCAGCTTCTTCCCGTCCTTCTCCCACACCACCTGGGGCAGAGGGTTGCCGACAGCTTACAGGAGAAGGCTGCGTCCTGCGCCCGGTCCACCCTCAAGAGAGGGGCTTGATGAGGAAGTGAGGTCTGTCGTCTGACCAGCTCTCATAGTGCTGCTTCTTTTTCTCCCGCTCACTCCCCTCTCCCTTTTCCTCTACCTCTCCGCTCTCGTTGGTCCTACTCTCTCCATTCCTCTGCTCTACCTCTCCATTCTGGTTGCCCTCCATCCTCCCTGTTCTCTTGCTGTCTATTCCTTCTGTTCTGTGCCCTCAACTCCTGTCTGTTGCCTTTAAACTCCCCATTCCGTTGCCCCCCTAACTCTCCATTCTCCAGCCTGGTTTGCTGCACCCATTGACCTCTGTCTGTTTCTGTCCCCTTCCGCTCCTGACTGTTCCCCTCCACCTTCAGTGTGGCAGGGGCGCACGTCTCACCGACGCGTGTTACTGGCCTTGCAGATATACTGGCTTGCTTCCAGCCTGACCCCAGTGATGTGTAGGAAGTAGGCCTTG
>NW_019943056.1:76748-87661 GCF_002910315.2 Salvelinus sp. IW2-2015 | reverse complement strand
TAACAGCCCTGTGTCCTGATGTTTACAGTACATCATTTGAGCGTGTAGTAACCCTCTCTGTCCTCAAACAGAAGGTGACGCCTCCCAGCTCTGGGGCGCTCCGTCTTTCTTCCAGATGATCTCAGGCTTAGGTTTCCCTGTCACGAAGCAGCGGAACTTAGCATGTTTCCCCTCGAACCGAAATTTCTTCACATTGGACGAGTTCAGATTGGGCTCGTCGGCTGTCTGACAACCGTGTCTCCATCCTGTGCCTCATACTACGAGGTGATGTCTGCCCGTTGCTGACCCATTTGACGTGGACGCCCCCGCTCTCCTGCCGTTCCGGACGAGCTCCACAAGCAGCACTGCGCCCGCCAGCGCCCCCTTGATTGTTATGGCTCTGCAGGTTAGACACCCCTCGGGCACCGCGTCCGAAGATCTTCAGCTGGAACCAGCCTCCGTCCTGGCTGCTGACGTTGAAGTGGGCGCTCTCGAAGATGTCGCTCAGCTTCTTCCCGTCCTTCTCCCACACACCTGGGGCAGAGGGTTGCCCGACAGCTTACAGGAGAAGGCTGCGTCCTCGCCCCGGTCCCCCCTCAAGGAGAGGGGCTTGATGAGGAAGTGGGTCTGTTGTCTGACCCTTCAAAAGTGCTGCTTCTTTTTCTCCCGCTCACTCCCTCCCTTTTCCTTCTCCTCTCTACCTCTCCGCTCTGTTGGTCTAACCTCTCCGACTTCCTCTGCTCAACCTCTCCATTCTGGTTGCCCTCCATCTCCCTGTTCTCTTGCTGTCTATTTCCATTCTGTTCTGTTGCCCTCCAACTCCTGCTCTTTTCCTTCTAAACTCCCCATTCCGTTGCCCCCCTAACTCTCCATTCTCCAGCCTGGTTTGCTGCACCCATTGACCTCTGTCTGTTTCTGTCCCCTTCCGCTCCTGACTGTTCTCCTCCACCTTCAGTGTGGCAGGGGCGACGTCTCACCACGTGTTACTGGCCTTGCAGATATACTGGCCTGCGTCTCCAGCCTGACCCAGTGATGTGTAGGAAGTAGGCCTGCCCTCCTCCGACAGCCTGTAGCGTCCCTCTGATGGATCTGTACATTCTTCTTCTCCCAGACCACCTCAGGACGAGGGTCGCCCCGATCTTGCATTGCAGGACGGGTCCGTGCCACACTGTGCCCCACGGGGCGCGAGTAGCCCAGTACACGGGGGGCACCACCGAATATGTCCATGTTGGCTTCCTGCGTCTGTCTCAATCCCTTCTTCTCACTCTGATGGGCAAAACAAATGGGGTCCGTAGTAGAAGTTCTTGTGATTGTGTCACACGGTGTCTCTACTGCATATCAATCTGCAGAGAGAATATGAGTCGTATGTAATTAATAATACAGTTACTACATAACTCTCAACGTATCTAGTGATTCTTTTATACGTAATTAAGCAATAAGGCCCGAGGGGGTTGGTATATGGCTAATATACCACAGCTAAGGGCTGTTCTTAGCACGACGCAACACGGAGTGCCTGGACACAGCCTTAGCCGTGGTATATTGCCATATATCACAAACCCCTGAGGTGCCTTATTCTATTATAAACTGGTTACCAACGTAATTAGAGCAGTAAAAATAAATGTTTTGTCATACCGGTATACAGTCTGATATACCATGGCTGTCAGCCAATCAGCATTCAGGGCTGAACCACCCAGTTTTATATGCCTTATATACATCCCATCAGCTTTGTCTTGAAGAAGTACTACAGCCTTTCACTCTGAATGTTTGCATCTAGTGGACAATGTATTCACTGCTTTGTGATAAGAAAAATTAGCCCTCCTCCGACAGCCTGTAGCGTCCCTCTGACAGGATCTGTACATTCTTCTTCTCCCAGACCACCTCAGGACGAGGGTCGCCYCCGATCTTGCATTGCAGGACGGCGTCCGTGCCACACTGTGCCACCACGGGGCGCGAGTAGCCCAGTACACGGGGGGCACCACCGAATATGTCCATGTTGGCTTCCTGCGTCTGTCTCAATCCCTTCTTCTCACTCTGATGGGCAAAACAAATGGGGTCCGTAGTAGAAGTATCTTGTTGATTGTGTCACACGGTTGTCTCTACTGCATATCAATCTGCAGAGAAGATATGAGTCATTGTACATTAATAATACAGTTACTACATAACTCTCACACAGTATCTAGTGATGTCTTTTATACGTAATTAAGCAATAAGGCCCGAGGGGGTATGGTATATGGCTAATATACCACGGCTAAGGGCTGTTCTTAAGCACGACGCAACACGGAGTGCCTGGACACAGCCCTTAGCCGTGGTATATTGGCCTTATATCACAAACCCCCGAGGTGCCTTATTACTATTATAAACTGGTTACCAACGTAATTAGAGCAGTAAAAATAAATGTTTTGTCATACCAGTGGTATAAGGTCTGATATACCACGGCTGTCAGCCAATCAGCATTCAGGGCTAGAACCACCCAGTTTATAATGCCTTATATACATCCCATCAGCTTTGTCTTGGAAGAAGTACTACAGCCTTTCACTCTGAATGTTTTGCATCTAGTGGACAATGTATTCACTGCTTTGTGATAACAGAAGGACATTGAATACAGCCCCAAGCTGAAGGACAGTGCTTTCTCCTCAGTCTAGTGGTGTTGACCCAGTAAAACAACCCATGATAATGTCTCTGAGAGTAAAGTGGAGGTTTGAATTGACAGTAAAGTAGCGTCTCAGTCAGAACCGAACAGACCACAGCCCTCCCAGCTGGTGCTGTAGCTCAGCCAGAGGAGTATTTCAAGTAGTCTGTCCAAATAAAGACCCTGCCTGGAGGCCTTGTGTCAGATAACAGAAAATCCACACAGTAACATNCTATGGCTGGATCACCCTGGGATTATCCTATAATGATGACTAAACAATTACCAATTACGAGGGTGACTCAACTGGGATCTTTTAGCAATGCATGTGCACAATCTACTGAACTCTCTATAGAGCAATTAGTTGTGACAGCTGAAGATCTAACTCTCTCTCCATGGCATTTCTATGACGTAAGTAACATTGTGGCAAACCTTCATGCTAGATGAGGGTTTGCCATAATGTTATTCCTTCAAAATGATGATCAAATTAGGCAGGTGAGAGCATGCTTTCATCGTCTCAATCAAACCTGATTGTTGATCATCATGGCGAAGGAATTAATTAAGGAAAGAATGATGGTACAGATGTAGGATCTTAATTTCTTTAACCTTCATTTAACTAGGCAAGTCAGTTAAGAACAAATTCTTATTTACAATGACGGCCTAGGAACAGTGGGTTAACTGCCTTGTTCAGGGACAGAACGACAGATCTTACCTTGTCAGCTCAGGGAATCGCTCTAGCAACCTTTCGGTTACTGGCCCAACGCTCTAACCACTAGCCTACCTGCCGCCCCAATTTGACCACCCTGTTGCAGGAGAACTTTCCAACAATGCAGGAAATTAAAAACTTGTAGTGTATTTGAGGTTTAAAAAGGCTTCTGAAGTTTGTAATTTCCACTTTGAAATTCAAGACTTGATTTTTCCTTATGAAAAATGGGTAATCCCCGACAAAAATTTCCATTAATTATAATCCACATAATAATTCACATGTCCTGTTGCTGCAGGATTATTTTCCTGCTGTAGCAAACTGGCTCAAATAAAGATCCTACATCTGTAAGAAAGAAAAGAAGAGAAGTCCTGAAACACTGCTAAAGCCCTACCTTTGACCGTCAGGTAAACTGAGCTGAGGGTGTGTCCCAGAGCGTTGGACGCAGCACACACGTACAGCCCTGTGTCCTGATGTTTACAGTACATCACTTTGAGCGTGTAGTAACCCTCTCTGTCCTCAAACAGAAGGTGACGCCTCCCAGCCTCTAGGGGCGCTCCGTCTTTCTTCCAGATGATCTCAGGCTTAGGTTTCCCTGTCACGAAGCAGCGGAACTTAGCATGTTTCCCCTTCTGACACCGTAAATTTCTTCACATTGGCAGAGTTCAGAATGGGCTCGTCTGGCTGTCTCGACAAACCGTGTCTTCCCATCCTGTGCCTTATACTACGAGGTGATGTCTGCCCGTTGCTGTACCCATTTGACGTGGACGCCCCGCTCTCCTGCCGTTCCGGGACGAGCTCCACAAGCAGCACTGCGCCCGCCAGCGCCCCTCCTGATTGTTATGGGCTCTGCAGGTGTAGACACCCCATCGGGCATCCCGCGTCGAAGATCTTCAGCTGGAACCAGCCTCCGTCCTGGCTGCTGACGTTAAGTGGGCGCTCTCGAAGATGTCGCTCAGCTTCTTCCCGTCCTTCTCCCACACCACCTGGGGCAGAGGGTTGCCCGAGCAGTTACAGGAGAAGGCTGCGTCCTCGCCCGGTCCACCCTCAAGAGAGGGGCTTGATGAGGAAGTGAGGTCTGTCGTCTGACAGCAGGGGCTCCCCTCATAGCGCTGCTTCTTTTTTCTCCCGCTCACTCCCCTCTCCCTTTTCCTTCTCTACCTTTCCGCTCTGTTGGTTTCTACCTCTCCGCTCTGTTGGTCTACCTCTCCGCTCTGTTGGTCTACCTCTCCGCTCTGTTGGTCTACCTCTCCGCTCTGTTGGTCTACCTCTCGCTCTGTTGGTCTACCTCTCGCTTGTTGGTCTACCTCTCTGCTCTTGGTCTACCTCTCCATTCCTCTGCTCTACCTCTCCATTCTGTTGCCCTCCATACTCCCTGTTCTTTTCCTTCTAAACTCTCCCACTATCCGTTGCCCCCCCTAACTCTCCATTCTCCAGCCTGGTTTGCTGCACCCTATTGACCTCCTGTCTGTTCGGACCTTTCTGCTCGTCTTCCTCCGCTCCTGTGAACGTGTTCTCCTTCACCTTACGTCATGGCTCTCGATGCAGATGGGATGCTTGTCAGAGTGACAATCGGGTTTTTGGTCACCTCCGCGCCACGTCTGACCAATGCTTCACTTCGTCTCGGTGGTTACTGGCGATGCTAGTACAGTTTAGTACTGCGGCTGCGCGGCAGCTCTAAGAAGGTCTTCCGGTGGTCTCCAAAGCCTCGTACTCTTCTATGTTTAATAGCATGTGTAGGAAGATTAGGAGCCTGGCCCTCCTCGCTCGACTAGTCGCTCTTGCTAGCTTTGCGCCATCCTGACATGTCGATCTGCTGTACCAGATTGTCTTCTTCTCCCAGAACCACCTCGTGGGGTACACGCAGTTCCCCAAGGGATCTGCCACCGCATCTTGTCGATTCTTTGACCAGGCACATGCCGTGTGCTCGTTGCCAGCACCTGTGCCTCACGTGACAGGTGTCTGACTCGATCTCATGGCTTGGTTTTTCGCTGCGAGTAGCCCCGTTACTCGACGCAGGTGCGACTGTTCAACCTGGCTACCAGGACCTTTTATAGACAGGTGCCGGAAATATTGTCCATAGTTGTGGTGCCTTTCCTTATCTCTATGTACTCTGTTCTCCAACTCCCCTTCTATCTACTCTTGTAATTTATCGAGGAGCCACACAACAAGGATGGACTCCCGCGATCACCGAGTATGTGTAGATATCTTGTCTCTATAGTGGTGATCGATCATGCGAGGTACAGGAGCTCGTCCTGCTAACTGTGGATTATTCGATTCTGTCAGAATGAGCATATGAGTACGTGATACGTGAAATTAATAATTACAGTTACTACATTAATCTATCTATACTGTATCTTAGATTTGGTATTTTTTTAACTATTTATACAGTAAATTTAGCCAATTATTGTGACCAATGTAAAATTCCAGGGCCGAAACTTTTTTGTGGTTTCATTGTGGTAATATGGCTAATATTACCACAGCTTTATGGGCTTATTCTGTTAATGCACGTATAGATTTCGCAACGAAGGGGAAAAATGTTTTAATATCAATCAATTTTCAGAATAAGGCAGTATAGCGCTGGCTGGTACACAGCCTGTGTGAGTGGATATACTTTACCTTAGCCAATGCTCCATACTCGCTACATAGATGCCCCTGAGGTTGCGCTTATGTTAGTCATTATTATAACATGGCCTACTTGTGGTATTTATATGGTGTTTATCTCTATACGTATGACATTTTAGTTCTGTACCGACACGTATTATAAGACTAATAATGTTTTGTCATACCGTGCCCGGCTATTACAGTCATGATATACCCATGGGTGTCAGCCATTTCATCTTGCAATATCAGTGGTCAGCTTGCAACACCCCTATAAGATTATTATAATGCCATGTATTACATATACGATATGCACTCAGCTTTCGTCTTGCAAGATAGTCACTACAGCCTTTCACTCCTGACATGTTCTGGCAATCTCGTACATAGGTGGTGCCACCATTATTCCACTAGACTTCCATGTGTATTACACTCATGGTGTGTGGCACCACATGGACTATTGAATCACTTCCATGCCCCCCAGGAACGTGTGCACATGTGTTGATGATGACAAGAGTGCTTCTGCCTCATGTCTAGTTTGCCTTTTGTTACGTGGGTTGGAATCGTGCTCTCTCTTGAGCGTAAGAATTAAGTGTCTTCGCCCATTGCATAATTGTGTCTTGAGATAGTAAGCTGCTTCAGAGGATGTTGATGATGTTGACGCTCTGTAAAGTAGATACTGTCTCTCGATGTCAAGAACCGAACAGACCAAGGTCCTCTCCCAGCAACGCCAGCATAAACTGTTGCGCTGTAGTTAGAACAGAGGTGGATTTATCAATTCTAAGTGTCTGTCTCAGACTATACTAAGACCCTCCTCCTGGTGTACTGTCTAAACTGGTTAGAATCATAGTATAACGAGGGAACATATGCCACGGCGCATGCAGTTACATGCAGTTGACAGCTACAACACTATTCTTACTCTGGCTCTACCAAAATAAGAGGGGTAATCTTACCCCTCTCTTTCTCCTACTTTAGTCACTCTCAGGGGTGGAGCGAAGAAATCATGGATACTCCTGGATTTTTGGTTGCAGTGTTACCTGTTTGATGGTTGCTTTCCTAACGGGTTACTCGCTCCTGAGAGACCTCACAATCTGATGGCCTACAGGGGTGGCATTGGTTCACAGGGTTCTGCATGCTATTGGAAAAAGGGAACCTTCTAAAATGCCGAGGCAATACTTGCTGTCATTGTTAGAGTACCTACTAGCATAACCCAGTTATCATGGTCTTCCAGCTTGTAGCTTACAGGGCTCGCATCATGTGGTGCGTTGATGCTTTATGTTGTGCTGTAGTCAGCTGTAAGCCCGCCGCTCGTCATCTTGCAGGCATAGGGTATTTGGCCCATGGAGTTAACTCTCTCTCGATCTGGCCTAGCGCTATCCGTGGAGTGCACAACTCACTATGGCATTTGTGCGGACTGGACCGAATGTGGTCTAGTGCTGCGAGAAGCTACTCATTCGCCTCCACCAGAAGCACCCTGATCCTCCTCAGTGAGCATCCATGATACGTATGCCTCGCAATATGCCTAGGTAGACTCCTCACTAGCGTCAGTAGACTAGTTTCATTTTGGGACCAGCTCATGAGGATGGAGAGTAAGGCAAAGGCATACTGATTTTCGCGCCTAAAGCTCTTTTATCGAGCGGTGCCAAACAGAAGGATGTGTACCCGAAGTACGTTTGACGTGGAATTATCGTCAGTGTCCTCTCATAGGTGAGGTGAAGATACACCAATCCGCGCTAATGGCACACTCGTCAATTAATACTACATCCTTGATATACCGACTCAGCCTACAACCGGAGCTCTGAGGTGATATTCAGCGAAACCTATAGACTAGTGATCTCCTAGCACTTATATAGTGATGTAACGGATGTACTCTGGTTGTCCAGGTGGTGACAATTACCTGCAGACCGACACAGTGTAACGCACCACGTCTAGAAACTAACCGTCGCCAGGTTACGATACAACAAGTGATTTGGATCGTCTTTATTGATGCTTGGCTGGATCATATTTAGGATCTTCTTATTAATTGAGGTTCCACCTAGCTGTGTAATGTACGTGCGATTATAACTTCAGCGTCCCTCTCTTCTAAATATACAGGCCGCTCTTCTCTCCGATCTCGGCTCCCTGCGCTTATCGTGTACCATTGTGTTGCGTTATAGTGATCTCGTTCTTCTTCCGCTCTTCAGCTGTGTTGTTGATGCTCTCGCTACCTTGTAGTCTCCCTTTGTGGGTGCTCTTGTTTCTAGCTGTGTGATGTGAGCATAGTAGATTGTGGTCTCAGTTGTTGTCCAATGTCCTTCTTAATAAAAGCTAAACGAGTGTCTTGTAACTTCAATCCTCTGTTCCAAACAGCCTCAAACAGATCCACAGCTCTCAAGGCTCGTCCTGTTGCTGTATCTGTCCATCCAGTGGGTTGGCTGTGGCTTCTGGAACTGGTGGGGTCTGAAGCTCCTGTACAGGGACACACAATCCACTCTGACTGCCTGGTGGTTTGCGTCACCCGGTCTAAGGCCCGGTGTGTGTCAATGTCAGGGAGGGGGGAGGGAGAGAGAGAGGGGGGGAGAGATGAACACCGTTAATGCTTGTGCAGCTGCTACCCTGCCCTGCTAGCCGCCCCTAAAATACTACAGGTTTTGATGACAGCCAGTCAGATAAGTCTTGGCCCTCCATTCAAGACCCTCACGGAAGCCTTGAAAAATCGTTATAGGACAGAAGCACTGAGCAGCACTGCTCTGTGACTGATCAATCAGCTTCCTAGAGATCCTCTGTTTAATCTCCACAGAGGACACCCCACCTGCCAAGACAGTGACTCCRGGCATCAAGCACACTAGCTCATCATCCGTAAACACAGATGATGTATGATGTYTCATAGACATAGATGTTTAAATGTACATTCTGGAAGGGCAGTTGATAATTGCTGAGCTCAAACTCTGCTTATAAACTATTTGTGAAGCATTTAACCTTTCACTGCAGTGAAAATCAGGGTCACACAGAGTGATTCTTGGTAGTCTTAAACAAATCTACTTTGAAACAAAAATATACACCTCACCTCACATGGTTATGGGCTTAAAACAAGAAGACACCTGTACCATGTCAGATATAGAGTTAAAATGTATTACATTTTGAGTTTGCATCCCAATATTATACTTTATATACATCACAGAAGACTGAAATATAACAAAACTGTTACACATAGAAACAGAAGTTTATTAATTATGAAATTATGAAAAATATGAAAAACATTCCAGCCAGGAGGCCACTAGGTCATTTGACTGCAGGAAAAGCTACGTAGGCCTACATAAATAACTAGACATATAGACAGTCAATCATTACTAACACCGCATATGCTATGGTAATGGCCTCCCCTATCAGTGTCTGTCAGCCCCCACGCCCCCCCATCACCAGCCCCCCTGCCCCAGCCCCATGCCACCTCCTGCCCCCCCAGCCCCAGAGCCTCTCTCTGGGTTAGCAGACATAGACTAGAGGGTGCTTGTAGGATAGTGTTGTTCGTCAGAACCCATTACCATCCGGCARATCAGAACTTCACCACCACCAGAGTGACCACCCGAGTCACCACCCGAGACTGCCATGACATTTGTTTCATAGAAACACAATACATACAGCTGGTGTTGTTTCATGGAAACACAATAAATAAAACTGAGGTCAGTGAAGCACTTTGAATTGTTGAAGTAGCTACAGCTTAACTACTACAACACGTACTAAGGTACCACCACATATAAATATGTTCTATTGCACTACGGATGGGTCCATGAAAGTTACATGGCATGGAGAATCCTGTTTGTTTTACACATTAAATTTATATAGGAGCAACAATGGGACTTTCCTTTCTTCTGTCCCATTCATGCCAAAAGAGGTAAACTACAAACTCTCTATGCTTGTATGTGAGTGACTGGGCCCATTACAACAGTTTGACTACAGCTTGTATGGTGAGTGACTGTGCCCATTACAACAGTTTGACTACAGCTTGTATGGTGAATGACTGGGCCCATTACAACAGTTTGACTACAGCTTGTATGGTGAGTGACTGGCCCATTACAACAGTTTGACTACAGCTTGTATGGTGAGTGACTGGGCCCATTACAACAGTTTGACTACAACTTGAATGGTGAGTGACTGGCCCATTACAACAGTTTGACTACAACTTGAATGGTGAGTGACTGGGCCATTACAACAGTTTGACTACAGCTTGTATGGTGAGTGACTGGGCCCATTACAACAGTTTGACTACAGCTGTATGGTGAGTGACTGGGCCCATTACAACAGTTTGACTACAGCTTGTATGGTGAGTGACTGGGCCCATTACACACAGTTTGACTACAGCTTGTATGGTGAGTGACTGGCCCATTACAACAGTTTGACTACAGCTTGTATGGTGAGTGACTGGGCCCATTACAACAGTTTTGACTACAGCTTGTATGGTGAGTGACTGGGCCCATTACAACAGTTTGACTACAGCTTGTATGGTGAGTGACTGGCCATTACAACAGTTTGACTACAGCTTGTATGGTGAGTGACTGGGCCCATTACAACAGTTTGCTACAGCTTGTATGGTGAGTGACTGGGCCCATTACACAGTTTGACTACAGCTTGTATGGTGAGTGACTGGCCATTACAACAGTTTGACTACACTTGTATGGTGAGTGACTGGCCCATTACAACAGTTTGACTCAGCTTGTATGGTGAGTGACTGGGCCAATACAACATTTTGATACAGCTTGTATGTGAGTGACTGGGCCCATTACAACAGTTTGACTACAGCTTGTATGGTGAGTGACGGGGCCCATTCCAACAGTTTTGACTACAACTTGTATGGTGATGACTGGGCCCATTACAACAGTTTGACTACAGCTTGTATGGTGAGTGACTGGGCCATTACAACAGTTTGACTACAACTTGTGGTGAGTGAACTGGGCCCATTAAACAGTTTGACTACAGCTTGTATGGTGAGTAACCTGGGCCATTACAACAGTTTGACTACAGCTTTGTATG
>NW_019943056.1:61555-68871 GCF_002910315.2 Salvelinus sp. IW2-2015 | reverse complement strand
AACTATGGCTCATATCTGGCAGGAAGGCACGGAAGACTGGTCTCCTCACTTCCCTTGTTAGTGTGAGAGAGCTTATAGAATGCTGTTCGCTTATCTGTGGCAATGTTGAATAAAGACATGTCAGATCAGGTTTTTCCTTTCTGTTAGCCTCTGTTCAAAATTCCTTTGGGTCGTTCCTTGAATTGAGTTAACAGAGTCAAAGCCATATAGACCGCCTATATTTGAATTGTAAAAATAAAATGCCTTTTCACTGGGACAATGTCCTCCCACACACATTCTGAAATTGCTTTTTGTCCCCCCAGTTTTATCATTGGAATGTGATACAAACGAGGCATCGATGTGCTTTAGGACCAGTGGAACGCCTCCGAGCGGTCGGGTAGGCTGTTTGGCATGTTTATCTCGTAAAAAAACTATATTATTATACGTTACTACTAATAACGTTCGACATGCAGTCACAGATTACAGTGCACCTAGAAATGTCACTTCCTGTGCTCTTGACTGCCCAGTTTTGGAGGAGATGGTGGAGTCTGGCTCTGAAATGAAGGCCTAGAACACAACGCCTAGTATACACACACCCAGGCTACATAGCTGAGCAGCGTGGTGAAATCTCTCTGAAAGACGCAGTGATACCTGCCTTTGTCTACGTGTGTGACAAGATACAAGATTGAGGTCGAAATGATGTACCCGGAGACTCAGAGTTTCAGACGTGCAAGCTATCTAACCTAACACAGGAGTAGACTAGTCATTTAAAAACTCATTGTACATGGTTCACCTCTCAGAAACGTCAGGCATGTTCTAGCAGCACTCTAAGATTACATGATGACCTTGACATTTTGTGTGAGTTTCGTTGGCTTACTGAACTAAATGACAGGCGAGGAYAATTGGCTGCGTTTCGCAATTCCTGACTTGTTAACAACCGTGACTGTGTTGACCCTCCTCCTGAGAGGAGAGTGAGAGTCATTATGGCTGTCAGTTATGTGTCTTGTTTCCTGCACTTCCCTTTGGGATAAGACAACTATTCCATTCTATTCTATTCCATTCTATTGTATTCTATTCCATTCTATTCCATTCAATTCTATTGTATTCTATTCCATTCTATTGTATTCTATTCCATTCCATTCTATTGTATTCTATTCCATTCTATTCCATTTAATTCTATTGTATTCCATTCTATTGTATTCTATTCCATTCCATTCTATTGTATTCTATTCCATTCTATTCCATTCCATTCCATTCCATCCTATTGTATTCTATTCCATTCTATTCTATCCTATTCTATTGTCTTCGATCCTATTATATCCTATTAAATTCTATCCAATTTTATTCTATTCCATTCCAATCCATTCTATTATATTCCATTCCATTCTAGTCCATTCTATTATTTTCCATTATATTCTACTCCATTCTATTATATTCTATTCTAGCAGCTCAAGCCAAGGGTAGGATTGCCCTCTACTGACAAAGAAACGCCATCACTGATCTATTGGTCAGCAGATCTGACCAAACCACACATAGTACTGTAGCTAGCAGTGCAAGGCTGAACTACGCAACCTGCATACAAACTACATAATGTACAATTAATAACATGGGCATATGATGTCCGTTGACATAACATGAACCATATTTAAAATTTGCTTGAACCACATCAAGCAATGCCACTCTTTAGGGATTGGGAACTCCCTCTTGAGGAGCAATTCAACTGGCCATACAGTGCCTTCGGAAAGTATTCAGACCTCTTGACTTTTTCCACATTTTGTTACGTTACAGCCTTATTCTAAAATTGATGAAATAGTTTTCCCCCCTCATAAATCTACACTAAATACCCCATAATGACAAAGTAAGACAGGTTTTAAGAAATGTTTGCTAATTTATAAAAAATAAAAACCGGAAATATTATTTACATAAGTATTCAGACCCTTTACTCAGTACTTTGTTTTGATGCACCCTTTGGCCGTGATTACAGTCCTCAGTCCTCTTGTGTATGGCACTACAAGCTTGGCACACCTGTATTTGGGGAGTTTTCCATTCCTCTCTGCAGATCCTTTCAGCTTGATCAGGTTGGATGGGGAGTCGTGTCGCACAGCTAGTTTTCAGGTCTCTCCAGAGATGTGATCGATGGGTTCAGGCTTCTTGGCTGGGCACTCAAGGAACATTCTGAGACTTGTCGTGAAGCCACTCCTGCGTTGTCTTTGGCTGTGTGCTTGGGTTGTTGCGCCCTTTTTGGAAGGTGAAACCTTCGCCCCAGTCGTGGGTCTGAGTCGCTTCTGGAGCAGGTTTTCATTCAGGATCGCTCTGTACTTTTGCTCCGTTCATCTTTCCTCGTCCTGACTAGTCTCCAGTCCATGCCGCTGAAAAACATCGCCACAGCATGATGCTTGCCACCACCATGCTCCACCTAGGGAATGTGCTAGGTTCTCTCCAGACATGACCTTGGCTGTTTAGGCCAATAAGAGTTTATCATGTGTTTCATTCAGACCAGAGAATCTTGTTTCTCATGGTCTGAGCAGTCCCTTAGATGATTTTGGCAAACTCCAACGTGGGTCTGTCATAAGTTGGGCTGCCACTTATCTAAAGGCCTGATTGGTGGAGTGGCTGCAGATGATGGTTTGTCCTTCTGAAGGTTCTCATCTCCACAGAGAAACTCTAGAGCTCTGTAGAGTGAACATCGGGGTTAGGCTTGGCTTCACCTCCTCGAACCAAGGCCCTTCTCCCCGATTGTAGTTCTGCTCTGGCAGAGTTCTTGATGTTCAAGCTTCTTCCATTTAAGAATGATGGAGGCCACTGAGTTCCCTGTGTTCCTCAATGCTGCAGAAATGTTTTGGTACCACTACCCCACGATCTGACACATCCTGTCTCGAGCTTACGGACAATTCCTTTCGACCTCATGGCCTTGGTTTTTTCTCTGACATGCACTGTCAACTGTGGGACCGTATATGACAGGTGTGTGGCCTTTCCAAATCATGTCCAATCCATCTTGAATTCACACACAAGGTGGAACTCCATCAAGTTGTAGGAAACCATCTCAATGGATGATTGCAATGGAAACAGATGCACCTGAGTCTCATAGCAAAGGGGTCGAATACTTATGTAATAAGGTATTTCTGTTTTGAATTTTTTATAAATTTGGCTAAAATGGTATAATACCTGTGTTCACTTTGTTATTCATGGGTTTTATTTTTTTTATTTAACCTTATTTTAAGTAGGCAAGTCCAGTTAAGTCAATCCTTATTTTACCAATGGTGGGCTGTCACATAGCAAATTGTTTGAAAAAGTAAAGGGGTCTTGAATACTTTCTGAAAGCACTGTATGTTTCATTAGATAATAATTTGGTTTCCACATGTAGCTTTAAACTAGTATGGGTGGGTTGATTTAATGTAGAGGGCAGACTCACTACACACTGCACACTGTACCTCACTGTCCTGTCAGCTTAAGCCAGCTTTTCTTTCTTCTCTTGGTGGAATCAGGGTTTAAGGGGCATGGTGTTATATGCCATCATGTCTCAACATGGGACATGTAAATACACCAACTAAATGCTGATATCCAGTTTTTCCTGCACGCATTTGATTAGTTTTAGTCAATGAGTTTGGTGTACAGAAGCTAATTGAAGAACTTGCATATTGTGTAAATAATTGTTTGCACTGTGCCCAGGTTAGCTTACCTGACTTTTGGAAAAGTATGTGGATCTCATGAGGTCTAAAAGGGGCCAAACTGTCAGTGTGGCATTATGTATTTTAGATTGACCTGTCAGTCGGAGGTTCGTGAATTACCCAAACTATAGGAACTTTAGGACGCAGGGGAAAATCCGTGGATACATTTAGGGTTTTTTTGTTTCCAAATAACGCCCGCGAACTAACGTTTTGGCTGTAGAATTATACTGTCAAATGCTGTTTCGGTACTTGGGTTCGCTGGCGCAGGCAGAGAAACTCACCTTGGAACTGTGCATAAGGCTTGCGTAGCGTACCTGCATTAATTCCAACGACACTGTTCTAGAACCGAGACGGCAGATGCCCAACTTTGCATGAACTTTTTAGTTTTTTGCCTACCAAACGGCAGGACTTATTTTACGAAATAAGCGGAAAAGCATGCTTGTGTTGACAGGTGGTCCGTTGGGTCTGCCTACCTGCGTAACTTCTGCTTGTTGTCACATCGGACAAGAACTCAAAGGACAGGTAATACTGTCGATACACTTTTTGCAATTTTTCTTCGAAATGTACCAGGCAAACCGTTAAAGCCTTTTGAGACCTTTAATGCAAGTGACTTGTAAGTGAATATATTCGCCATCTCTTAGTTGGTATTAACAACATAAAATAACAGCCCTACTTGTTACATTTTGTGAATAAAAACATTTTACATCTGCGTTCTAGGAGATTCTAGATTTTCTTTGAACCCCTATTGAACATTCAGTTCATTACAGCTACTCTTAATGGCAATACCATTGTAGACCATATAAGGAAAACATTTCGTTTTCTATGACACCTAATGCTGTGGACTGTTCTGGGCATAATCAGGTATAGTGGATATTTGATCCATCACTCAAGGGAGGAATGAAGTGGTGGTTGGTTGGTGCTTAATGGTAATCGTATGTCTAGGCTTTGTCCGGAACTATGAATAGCTAAATTCGCAAAGACACTTTCCAACACAACAACCATGCCACATTCAATAGTTGGCATTGGATAGAAAGCGGTAGCAATATTAGGTTTAGTCTACTATACAAGCCAGAGATTGTGGTGGTCTTTTAACCTGGCTAGACATAAATTGACTGACGTTTTTAGTCCTTTTTCATTTTGTAATGTTTCACTGAAATCTCAATCAGCTATTATAATTTAAGGGCCTTTCTTTGACATGGGAAATATATGTTTACAGTGCCAAAGCAAGTGAAATTGATAATAAACAAAAGTGAAATATCAAACATGTACACGTAGCATCTAACTCACAATAGTTCCAAAAATATATAGAACATTTTCTGTCTCAATTCAATTTAAAAACTTTATTTGGCATGGGAAACATATGTCAACATTGCAAGCCAAGTGACGTGAGAAGTACATAAGCCAACAAGTGAATAAACAATAAAATAACATGAAACAGGTCAGCCTCCCCACACACAGACTAATAAAGGAACAAACTGTCAGTCTCTCCCTGTCGCTCTGCACGCCACAGACCTAGTCGCTCTCAGAGTCCACGTGTCTGTCTGTCGTTTGGCTCATGCGACACCCTGTGTCTGTCTAGTAGTCTACTGCTGTCGATAGATCCTGTAGGCTGCCTGTGCTTGTGTGTCGCGTGTCTGTCTGTGCGGGCCTGGTGGTGTCATAGATCCGATCGACTGTCCCTAGTTTGTCCTGTTTGTCTGATTGTTCTGTCTGCGTGTAGCTGTACCTGTCGTCTAGCTCTGTTCATGTCCTGTCTGTGTACTGTGTCTCTTATCTGATCTGTCTGTTCGTGCTTATCACTCCTAGTTCACTGCTGTGTGTCATGATTGCTTGTCGTGGCATACTGTCTTCCTCATCTGCCAATTACGTTTCTCTCCTTGTATTTCCTGCCTGCGCAATCGTCTCATCTCTTCTCAATCTTTTCTCGTCACTCATCTCGTGTAGTGTATACTTCGTCTCTGTCGTACTACTTGCTCTCTTGCTCATATTTCACTTCTTTGCTTCTTACTCTCATCATTCACCTCTGCCTTTGGCACTGTATCTTTCTCTTCATTCGCTTCTCTCCTTCTCTCTTCTATCTGCTTGGATGTCATTTCATGCTGACAACATCTCACTCAAAGTGAAAAGCTAATCAAATGCTCAAGTCAATATATCGTCTACTCGCAGGTTCATCAATCTAGTCATCCACTTTCACATCAATTCTAAGGGGCTTTGTCTATATGAATGGGTAAGCATATGTTTACTCATGGAACGGATAAACATAATAAAGTGATAGTATATACTACTATATAACAAGCAGAATCAGTAAACTATTACATTTCACTAGATGTGTGTCAAAATAATAACAAACATTAATTTCAGATGTTATATGTTGAATGTCGTATTATGTGACAAGTAGTGTCGTTAATGACTCGTTGCTAAATATAGTTTAGTAAGGATAAACGTAACTTTACAACGGACTAAGTATGGGGTTTGTATTTTACACTGGTGTTCTGTTATTTCCACTGGTTGCCCTTTTCTTGTGGCAACAGGTCACAAATCTTGCTGCTGTGATGGCACACTGTGGTATTTCACCCAATAGATAAAAACATTTAATTATTTGTGGGTCTGTGTAATCTGAGGGAAATATGGTCATACATTGGGCAGGAGGTTAGGAAGTGCAGCTCAGTTTCCACCTCAATTTGTGGCCAGTGTGCACATACATGTAGCCTATCTTCTCTTGAGAGCCAGGTCTGCCTACGGCGACCTTTCTCAATAGCAAGGCTATGCTCACTGAATCTGTACATAGTCAAAGCTTTCCTTAATTTTGGGTCAGTCACAGTGGTCAGGTATTCTCTGTTTATGGCCAAATAGCATTCTAGTTAGCTCTGTTTTTTTGTTAATTCTTTCCAATGTGTCAAGTAATGATCTTTTTGTTTTCTCATGATTTGGTTGGGTCAAATTGTGTTGCTGACCTGGGGCTCTGTGGGGTCTGTTTGTGTTTGTGAACAGAACCCCAGGACCAGCTTGCTTAGGAGGCTCTTCTCCAGGTTCATCTCTCTGTAGGTGATGGCTTTGTTAGGGAAGGTTTGGGAATCGCTTCCTTTTAGGTGGTTGTAGAATTTAAAAGCTCTTTTCTGGATTTTGATAATTCGTGAGGATCGGCCTAATTCTGCTCTGCATTCATTATTTTGTGTTTTATGTTGTACACAGAGCATATTTTTGCAGAATTCTGCATGCAGTCTCAATTTGGTGTTTGTCCCATTTTATGAATTCTTGTGTCTCGATCGCTGCCGTCGTGGAAATGACCGGACCATGGTGCAGCGTGGTGAGCGTACATTTATTTTATTGATAAATGTTGCCAACAAAACAAAGAACAAGGAAACGACCGTGAAGCTTACTTAGGCAATAATGCCACTAACAAAGACAACTACCCACAAATACCAAAAGGAAAAAAGGCTGCCTAAGTATGATTCCCAATCAGAGACAACGATAGACAGCTGTCACTGATTGAGAACCATACCTGGCAAAAACATAGAAACAAAGAACATAGAGTTTCCCACCCGAGTCACACCCTGACCAACCAAACATAGAGAATTAAAAGATCTCTACGGTCAGGGCATGACATCTTGGTTGGTGAGCTGACCCCAGACCTCACAACCATGAAGGGCAATGGGTTCTATAACTGAT
>NW_019943056.1:54593-60225 GCF_002910315.2 Salvelinus sp. IW2-2015 | reverse complement strand
CCGCTGGAAAGATGGCCTGGACAACCCTGCTGGAGAGGGAAAGTCTGAGCACAGCGACCATCAATCAGTGAGCCTGGAGGGACAACAAACAATGCTGCACACGCCAACACACCACATTGAACTGTAGCAGACGGACAGCAGACAGACAGAAACAGGACAGACAGAGACAGACAGACAGACAGACGACAGGACAGGACAGACAGACAGAACATGACAGACAGACACAACAGACAGACAGACAGACAACAGACAGACAGCAGAACAGACGACGACCAGACAGACAGACAGACACAGACAGGACAGTTACAGACAGAGCAGACAGACAGAGCAGAACCAGATCAGAACAGAACAGACAGACAGACAGACATCAGACAGACAGACAGACAACACAGCAGACAGACAGACAGACAGGACAGACAGACAGACAGACAGACAGACAGACAGACAGACAGACAGACAGACAGACGACATGACAGGACAGACGACGACAGACAGACAGACAGACAGACAGACAGACCAGACAGACACGACAGACAGACAGACAGACAGACAGACAAGACAGACAGACCAGCAGACGACAGACAGAGCAGACAGACAGACAAACAGACAGCAGACAGAAGCAGACAGACAGACAGACATGACAGAACAGACAACAGTACAGACCAGACAGACAGACAGACAGACAGACAGACAGACAGACAGTACAGGATCATGAACAGACCATCAGTACAAACAAGATGACAGAGACAGACAGACAGACAGACAGACATAATGCGCGAGTCTAGACAGAGCAGACAGACAGACAAGAACAGAATGACCAGACAGACAGGACATGACTAGAGACAGACAGTACAGACAGAACAGACAGACAGAACAGGACAGACAGACAGACAGACACGAGCAGACAGACAGACAGACAGACAGACAGACAGACAGACAGACAGACAGACAGACAGGACGTATCAGACAGACGAATAATAAACCCTCCAATCCAAAAAGGCTGTGGACCACAAATTCCAATTGGCTTACTTAAACTCTTTAACATCATCCTCACTCTGGCCATCTTCCCCAATATTTGGAACCAAGTGAAAAACACTGAAAGAAAAAATTAATACACCAATTTCACAAAAGTGAAAGACAAATTTTAACTCCAATAAACCGTGTGGGATATGCGTCAACAGTAACTTGGAAAATCCTCTTGCATTATCATTAACAGCAGACTTGTACATTTCCTTGCTGAAAGGAAATGTACATTTCCTCTACTTGAGCAAACGTCAAATTGGGTTTTACCAAATGACCATACGAAGACCACGTATTACCCTCCACATCCTAATTGACTAAGACAACCAAAACATAGGCAAAGTCTTCTCATGCTTTGTTGACTTCAAGACAGCTTTTGACTCAATTGGCATGAGGGTCTCTGCTTATCATATTGATGGAAAGTGTGTTGAGGGAAAAACTATGACATAAATCCATGTACACAAAATTGGCACAAAAACACACATTTCTTTCCACAGGGCGGTGGGTGAGACAAGGATGGCAGCTTAAGCCCCCACCTCTTCAACATATATATATATATCTAAACTGATTGGGCGGAGGGCACTATAAAACAGTCTGCAGCAACCGGCTCACCTAGTCTTAGCAATCCTGAAGTTAACATCTACTGTTTGCTGATGATCTGATGCTTCTGTCATACCAATAAGGAGGGCCTACAGAAGCATAGATCTTCTGCCAGATTTCTGTCATACGCTGGGCTGGAACAGTAAATCTTGAGTAGAAAAATAATGGTGTACAAAAAGTCGTTGCAGAACGCCACGAATACAAATTTCCGTACTCTAGCCAGCGTTGCGACTTGAGCAAAAAAATACTATTCTAACAAATCAGCTAAATCATACAGCGCCACAGGTACAGTTCCGCAAAGCTTTGTGAAACGATCTGAGGACAATGGCAAGGAAGGGCTTCTCTGCCAATAAAGAAGCATGAAATTTGAATAGCAACATTAGGATTGTCAGAAATACTTGAAAAGTCCTTATAGAACACATTGCCCTTCATGGTTGTGAGGTTGGGGTCAGCTTCACACCAAGGATGTATTCCTGAAGTAGGAGATCTTTTATATTCTCTATGTTTGGTTGGTCAGGGTGGTGGACCTCGGGTGGGGAACTTAATGTTTCTTCTGTTTCTAGTTGTTTTTTGCGGTTGGTGTCTCAATCAGTGACAGTGTCTATCTGTTGTCTCTGATTGGAATCGCTATAGGCCAGCTGGTCCTTTCCTTTGGGTTATTGTGGGTAGTTTTGTCATTTTGTTAGTGGCATTATTGCTAAGTAGCTTCACTGATCGAGACAACGAAGTTCATAAACTGGGAAAACACCAAAATTGTGGCAGGACACTGATGCAGACTTCATGCAAAAAATATGCTTCTGTGTACGAACACTAAAACACAAATAATGAAGTGCAGAGACCAGAATTAGCGGCCACTCTTCCAAATTAGAATCCAGAAACAGAGCTTTTTAAATTCTTAGCAACGCCAACTATACAAGGAAGCGGATGTCCCCAACCTTCATTAACAAAGCCATATCGGACCTACAGAGAGATACATGACCTGCTGAGAAGAGCCTTCCTAGGCAAGCTGGTCCTGGGGTTCTGTTCAACAAACACAAACAGACCCCCAGAGCCCCAGGTCAAGCAACACAATTTGACCCACCAACATTCATGAGAAACAAAAAGATCATTACTTGACCATGTTGGAAAGAATTAACAAAAAACAGAGCTAACTAGATTAACAGATGCCAGTTCATCTTGTTGCTCCTGACTTCATCTGTCTTTGTTTCCTTTTCTTGTTGACCATGCCAGGGTGGCAGTGAACACAGTGTCCTTCAACCCCGCTGACTCACATAGAGGTCAACTCTGTTGGAACGCTGTGTCTTTTGTATGGGCTTACAGACGATTCATATCATCAGGGGTTTCAGAAATTCCATGATTATTKTTTTTAGCAACATTTCCACATTTCCACGTAGAATAGATGTGGCATCCCTGTCCATGTTACAGTAGGTGTCTTGGAAATGATTGGTTGTATTGGAGCTGTGGTCTCTTTCCTTACAGGATGTTTCTGAGTGGAAAGGCAGTGGAAAGTTGATGTATTGTAGGATAGCTTCTATCTCATGCTGTAATTATAAAATAAACTCCGTTGTTTCAGCCAGCTTTTGTTTCATAGGGCTTCAAAATATCTGTGTCCTTTCCTGGATCCACAGCTGTTCCAGCAACCTGCATGAACATGAGGTCCCAAACGCTGTCATAATCATACCAGTGTAACACCGTAGCAGCATAATGTTTTGTGTTCSTTGATTGATGGATGGTTGGGTCTTGTGGAACTATATTAATAACACATATTGGGGGAAGATTATATGAGGAATGTTTAAGTAACATACACATTTTATTTCTGCTAATATAGTAAAATAGATTTCACATAACTATTACCAAACTATCAAAAAATGTATGATCATACTTCTGAGGTCTTTCTGCAGGCTAGTTCAACTGGGCTCTAGGCCCAGACAGTGGCTTGGAATGTGACGTTGGATGTTTGAAAGACGTCCCTTCAACCTGAAAATTGCACTGCTCATTATACTGTGCAGACCTATAAGCTGTGCTTAAACTATGATGAAGAATCTACCCCTCTGGGGTTTGGCTGGAAAACATGTCTGCTTCAGTTCTGAACTAGAGACAGGAAGGTTGTTCTAGTCTGTAGATAGCTACTGTACTGCCATATAGTTCTGAACTAGAGACAGGAAGGTTGTTCTAGTCTGTAGCTAGCTACTGTCTGAATTCCAGGATCATCTCCTGAGTTTTGTTGACGTTGAGTGGGAGGTTATTTCCTGACACCACACTCCGAGAGTCCTCACCTCCTCCCTTTAGGCCGTCTCGTAGTTGTTGGTAGTCAAGCCTACCACTGTAGTGTCGTCTGCAACTTGATGATTGAGTTGGAGGCGTGCATGGCCAGCAGTCATGGGTGAACAGGGAGTACAGGAGAGGGCTGAGAACGCACCCTTGAGGGGCTCCAGTGTTGAGGACCAGCGCGTTGGAGATGTTGTTTCCTACCCTCACCACCTGGGGCGGCCCGTCAGAAGTCCAGGACCCAGTGGGACAGGGCGGGGTCGAGACCCAGGGTCTCGAGCTTAATGACGAGTTTGTAGGTTACTATGGTGTTAAATGCTGAGCTGTAATCGATGAACAGCATTCTTACATAGGTATTCCTCTTGTCCAGATGGGTTAGGGCAGTGTGCAGTGTGATTGCAATTGCGTCGTCTGTAGACCTATTGGGGCGGTAAGCAAATTGGAGTGGGTCTAGGTAGGGTGGAGGTGATATGATCCTTGACTAGTCTCTCAAAGCACTTCCGGTCCAGGGAAGTAGTCCCGTTCCTCTTTGTTCCTAAGTGTGTTCTGTAGACAGCTCTTAGCATGTGTTTTGTCCCACTCTTGACTATAATTACTACTTTACCCTTGTGTAGCCTAGTTGACCAAACCCATCTAGACTTTTAACTTTTAAGTCACTCTAGGTAAGGTAGTAGAGGCTGCCCTAACCACAGATATGGGATCTGATTACCCTACCACGAGTCTTAACATAAAGCCATTTGGTTAATAACAAATATCTGACCCCGGACCAGCAGTAAGGGAAAACGTCAACGACGATCCCAGGATGCTTTGGATAGCCACAGGAAGTGTAATAATAGTGTAATAGTGACATACATGGATGATCTAACAGGGAGAAGAGGATGTTTTCATACCCTCTGCCACCTTTCTTTTGTGTTTATATCAGCTCGCCCATCTAAATTGGTCTTTGAACAGAATAGGTCCTGTTTGATGGTACGGAATGCAATGTTTAGCCATCTGCAGAGTCAGATTGGGCAGGCTGCTTTGAGGTGGTGCTAGGGGTGATGGTGGGGACAGGGGAGATCGCAGGCTGGGGCTTGCATCACCTCCCCTGCTCCTCACGACATGGCCCTATTAACATAGCTTTATTGTCCTGGAAACCATTAAGAAAACATGTAATGATACACTGAGTGTACGAAACATTAGGAACACCTGGTCTTTCCATGACATAGACTGACCAGGTGAATCCAGGTGAAGCTATGATCCCTTATTGATGTCACTTGTTAAATCCACTTCAATCAGTGTAGATGAAGGGGAGGAGACAGGTTAAGGAAGGATTTTTAATCTTTGAGACAATTGAGACATGGATTGTGCATGTGTGCCATTTAAAGGGTTAATGGGCATGACAAAAGATTTAAGTGCCTTTGAACGGGGTATGGTAGTAGGTGCAGGTGCACGGTTTGAGTGTGTCAAGACTGCAGCGCTTCTGGGTTTTTTTTATGCAAAGTTTCCTGTGTGTATCAAGAATGGTACACCACCCAAAGGGCATCCAGCCAACTTAACACAACTGTGGGAAGTGTTGGAGTCAACATGGGCCAGCACCCCAGTGGAACGCTTTCGACACCTTGTATAGTCCATGCTCCGGCGAATTGAGGCTGTTCTGAAGGCAGTAGGGGACTTAATAATAAACATCAGGATTCACTTGTATGTATACTTCATTGAATGGTTAACAGACTATTTAATGTTAATAGGTGGTTCACACATCACT
>NW_019943056.1:49339-54410 GCF_002910315.2 Salvelinus sp. IW2-2015 | reverse complement strand
TGTTACTGCCACATATTAGTTCCTGAACTAGAGACAGGAACGTTGTTCTAGTCTGTAGCTAGCTACTGTACGCCATATAGTTCGAACTAGAGACAGGAAGGTTGTTCTAGTCTTATAGTACTTAGCCATATAGTTTGACTAGAGCAGGAATGGTTTGTATCATAGTCTGAGATAGCTACTCTGTACTGCCATAGAGGTCTATGATGACTCTGTGGACCACTTTGGTGAATTGTGTTTTTGAGTTGGGTGTGACTAGGGGCAAATGAAAGGGAGCTGACAATAACCAAAGCTTTACCTGTCATGTCTGATCATCAAAGGACTCTGGTGTTGGCAGGATCAGGTTTCAATAAGAGGGACAGGAGGACAGGACATTTTTTGTGGTCAGGTCTCAGGTTCAATAAGAGGGAAGGAGGACAGGACATTTTTGTTGGGCAGGGCTCAGGTTCAGTAAGAGGGACAGGAGGACCAGAACATTTGTGTTGGGCAAGGCTCGGTTCAGTAAGAGGGACAGGAGGACAGGACATTTGTGTTGGGCAGGGCTCAGGTTCGTAAGAGGGAACGGAGGACAGGACATTTGTGTTGGGCAAGGCTCAGGTTCAGTAAGAGGGACAGGAGGACAGGACATTGTGTTTGGGCAGGGCTCAGGTTCAGTGAGAGGGACAGGAGAACAGGACATTTGTGTTGGGGCAAGGCTCAGGTTATAAGAGGGACAGGAGGACAGGACATTTGGTGTTGGGCGGGGCTCAGGTTCAGTAGAGGGACAGGAGGACAGGACATTTTGTTGGGCAAGGCTCAGGTTCAGTAAGAGGAGACGAGGACAGGACATTTTGTGTTGGGCAGGCTCAGTTCAGTAAGAGGGACCAGGAGGACAGGACATTTGTGTTGGGCAAGGCTCAGGTTCAGTAGAGGGACAGGAGGACAGGACTTTTGTTGGGCACGGGCTCAGGTTCAGTAAGAGGGACAGAGAGAACAGGACATTTGTGTTTGGCAAGCTCAGGTTCAATAAGAGGGACAAGGAGGACAGGACATTTGTGTTGCCAGGCTCAGGTCAATAAGAGGGACAGGAGGACAGGCATTTGTCATTGGCAAGCTCAGGTTCAATAAGAGGACAGAAGGATAGGAATTGGGTGTTGGCGCTCAGGTTCAATAAGAGGACAGGAGGACAGGAACATTTGTGTTGGGCAGGCTCAGGTTCAATAAGAGGGACAGGAGGACAGGACATTTGTGTTGGGCAAGGCTCAGGTTCAATAAGAGGGACAGGAGGACAGGACATTGGTGTTGGGCAGGGCTCAGGTTCAAAAAGAGGGACAGCAGGACAGGACATTTGTGTTGGGCAAGGCTCAGGTTCAATAAGAGGACAGAAGACAGGACATTGGTGTTGGGCAGGCTCAGGTTCAATAAGAGGGACAGGAGGACAGGGCATTTGTAGTTGGGCAAGGCTCAGGTTCAATAGCGAGAGACAGAAGGATAGGACATGGTGTTGTGGAGGGCTCAGGTTCAATAAGAGGGACAGGAGGACCAGGACATTTGTGTTGGGCAAGGCACGGTTCAATAAGAGGGACAGGAGGACAGGATTTGGTGTTGGGCCAGGGTCAGGTTCAAAAAAGAGGGACAGGAGGAACAGGACATTTGGTTGGGCAAGGCTCAGGTTCAATAGAGGGACAGAAGGACAGGACATTTTGTTGGGCAAGGTCAGGTTCATAAGAGGGACAGGAGACAGGACATTTGTTTTGGCAAGCTCAGGTTCAGTAAGAGGGAGACAGGAGAAGACATTTGTGTTGGGCAGGGCTCAGGTTCAATGAAGAGGGACAGGAGGACAGACATTTGTGTTGTGCAGGCTCAGGTTCAGTAAGAGGGACAGGAGGACAGGACATTGGTTGTTAGCACGGCTCCAGGTTCAAAGAGGTGAAGGAAGACAGGCATTGTATGTGCAAGGCTCAGGTTCAATAAGAGGACAGAAAGATAGACATTTGTGTTGGGCAGGGCTCAGTTCAATAAGAGGGACAGGAGGACAGGACATTTTTGTTGGCAGCGGCTCAGTTCAATAAGAGGGACAGAGGACAGGATTTGTTTTGGGCAGGCTCCAGTTCAATAAGAGGACAGGAGACAGGAATTGTTTGGCAAGGCTTCAGTTCAATAGAGGGACAGGAAGGACAGGACATTGGTGTTGGGCAGGCTCTAGGTTCATATAAGAGGACAGGAGGACAGACATTTGTGTTGGCAGGCTCAGGTTCAATAAGAGGACAGAAGACAGACATTGTGTTGGCAAGGCTCAGTTCAATAAGAGGACAGGAGGACAGGACATTGTGTTGGCAACTCAGTGTCAATAAGAGGGACAGGAGGACAGGACATTTGTGTTGGCAGGGCTCGGTTCAAGAGTCATGGTGGACGTGTTGTTAGACAACATTGGTGGAAGTGTCATTGTGGACATGTTGTTAGAACAACATTGTGGAAGCGTCTTTGGTAGACTTGTTGCTCTTAGTGGTCATGATGAAAAGAAAACCAGAAAGGAACTCTATTGCTATTTGGACAAACAGGTCTCACCTCCTGAACTACACCTCTGTCCTGTCCAGGGAAGTATAACACCTCTGTCCTGTCCAGGGAATGATAACACCTCTGTCCGCCAGGAAGTGATAACACCTCTGTCCTGTCCAGGGAAGTGATAACACCTCTTTCCTGTCCAGGGAAGTGATACACCTCTGTCCTGTGCCAGGAAGTAGTAACACCTCTTCCTGTCCAGGGAAGTTAGTAACACCTCTTGTCCTGTCCAGGAAGTAGTAAACCTCCTTTGTCCTGTCCAGGGAGAGTCAGTAACACCTCTGTCCTGTCCAGGGACAGTAGTAACACCTCTGTCCGTCCAGGGACACCTTCGTATAGTAACACCTCTGTCCTTGCCAGGAAGTCAGTAACACCCTCTGTCCTGCACTGCACATATCTTGCTGTGCCAAGCAGCCACTCAAAACATAGAAGGCATTTACCCTGAATTCTCTTCTTTGCTAGTCAGTCACTGTATCAGAGAAACCTCTATGTGTTGAGTGACTSACTGGTCATGGAAAGCCGGTTTCTAAAGCGTTTGATCAACACAGAACAAGACAATTGTCTGAGCTGCCTGTATTCAGCATAGTGGGAAAGGAACTCAGATAAGATAGCCTAGTTTCCACTGGAGGATCTATTGTGTTGTGGATACTCTACGTCTCATCAGGCCTGGTGGAATGGGGAATGGAAGAGGATGCTCTCATTCACTACCCACATGGTGGCCAGATGGCATGGTGCCCAATTCAACTTCAACCAGAACAACTAACTGGATCCTAGCCGACTGGGGCCATTGTCCATTTAAGATACAAGTGCTAGATTCACACGGCTATTTGTCGCCATGAGCCTAAAGGGTAGAGGGTGGGGCTTAGATCTACTCCCTAGGGATTAATCATTGGAGTTGTATTTTTTGGYGGGTGAGAAACTGCKGATTAGTTTAAAACAATGTAATACTGTTTATATGCATTTTATAAACAGAACGTCAGATTAATTGTGATGGTACCAATGACTATGTATGAATAGACAAAGCCATTGATCACGTGACACCATTAATTCCTATGTGAAGACTCAATAGCGCATTAAAGCCAAATTAAGTCAGTTAAAATGGCTCCCCATGGAGGCATAACGTGCAGTTTGAGCTACTCCAGGAAGTGACGTTGCAGGCTAGCTCAGTGCTGCCCCCTCTCATTGAGTAACTCAATGTGAAGGCTGACCGGGGTACTGCAGGCTGTCGTTAGCAACTAAATTACCCCTATAACTTATTCTGTGTGCGATTTTAAAATAATTGTTTCTATGACATACACCTGGTGCATTAGAAGCAATTATTATTAGGGTACTACGGGGTAACTAGCCCCCCCCCAAGAACAATGTCTAGTTGCTAACACAAAAAAGCAACGTTTGGAGAAAAAAATTGGTATGTGGATGAAGATCATGCTTAGGCGAATAAAGTATAAAGGGAAATAATTGGCTACAGTTTACACTTTTAGTGATTTCATGAAATGTTGTTTTTAGAAAAGGGTCGTTTTTTTAAAGTACCGGGGTAACTGGCCGATTATGGCATAGGGTTTCACTCAGGTGTGTTAAAATCTATTTAATCTGTTTTATTTAGAAATGATTTAGTAAGTAATACTTAAAAGCTAAGTCTAGTTGTCTTATTTTAATGATTTAAATAAAATATGGGGGGAAAATGGTGTTGCACYTGTCACCATTAATATCTGCACTATGAGGAGATTTGATGTAAAGTCCCTCTTTTTAACTCACCTGCACATTCATTTTCTTTGTGGTTCCTTTTCCAAACAATCCATAATGTACAACTGCACTAAATATTATTTGTATAATGCATGATTTTAAATCCCAGCAGTCTTTAAAATTGCATTCAGGAGCAAAAGGTTTTCAATAGTTGTTTTTAATTCTGTAACGCTCGTCTTTATGTGGCCAAATCCTATGGTCGTTTCTTTAACCTGGTCCCAGATCTGTTTGTGCTGTCTTGCCATTTGTCAAAACCAATGGTCGTTGTTGGCAAGACAGAACAAACAGAGCTGAGACCAGGCTAGAAGTCTGAGCCRGTMACTGGGAACTTAGTGTGAATTGATGTGTTGTGACACATGCTGCAAGGGAAAAGGCCCATCTCCGGAGGAATGTGATRGCAGTATTGAGCTGCAGCTCTATGGTCCGTGGGTCTTGGTCTTTCCACTTCCTAGTAAGAATTCCCTGTCTTAGGTCAGTTAGGATCACCACTTTATTTTAAGACTGTGAAATGTCAGAATAATAGTAGAGAGAATGATTTATTTCAGCTTTTATTTCTTTCATCACATTTCCAGTGGGTCAGAAGTTTACATGCTCAATTAGTATTTGGTAGCATTGCCTTTATATTGTTTAACTTGGGTCAAATGTATTGGGTAGCCTTCCACAAGCTTCCCACAATAAGTTGGGTGAATTTTGGCCCATTCCTCCTGACAGAGCTAGTGTAACTGAGTCAGGTTTGTAGGCCTCCTTGCTTGCACACGCTTTTTCAGTTCTGCTCACAAAATTTTCGCGA
>NW_019943056.1:31484-41984 GCF_002910315.2 Salvelinus sp. IW2-2015 | reverse complement strand
TGGGCTGGGGGCGTGCTGAGCTGTCTGTGAGGCTCTAGATGGCTGGGGTGTGCTGAGCTGTCTGTGTGAGGCTCTGGATGGCTGGGTTGTGCTGAGCTGTCTGTGTGAGCTCTGGATGGCTGGGGTGTTAGAGACCGGCCAGAACTGGAGATGGTGGTCAGTTCAGAGTCAGACTCAGAGCAGGAACCTTCAGGTACAACTTAAAGGCACAAACCTAAACATGTATGATTTTAGATTAATATTTTAGATTAATATGTGCTTTATTTGTGAGATTATCAGTAGGACTGTAATCGGGGGGCATACCTTGTACATTTGTATGTGCTATGATTGGTGTATTCCTAGTGAGTTTTTGAGGGTGCACCCAACCAAGCCATAGCATACCTTGAAAACTCAGTGTTCAGATAGGCTACTTGTTGGTCTGTCCCAAATGTTTGTATTTTGTAATGTGGATAACTTTCTTCCCYGATGAACATAGTGGCCAAATGTATAACTAGTTTGGTACCCGTTGCATCAACAAATATAATTATCCTACAAAATTAGCAGTCTGGTGGTTTGCATGAACAGGGTGGCCTGGGATGGAGTCAAATTCCCGGCCTGAATGATTGTTTCAGTCCGRCCCTGGTTGGGTCCATACAGCTGTGGTGGGGGTATTTAACAATGTGGGGTCCTGGCATGCTCTCACTGTAAATCCCCTTCCATAAACCTTAACTAATTATTTGGCAGATCTCTACAGTCCTCTAGTACTGTTTGCCAAGGACTAGAGTATGTGTGTGTGCATGTGCTTGCGCATGTGCGTGAAGGAAATTAGCTTTTAAACAGCAATTTTTTTCTCTCAGCTCCATGGCAAAATGTGTAGATTTGTAGGAAATTACTTTGAAAACAGCAAAATGTCTTCTCGCCTGCCAAGATGGAGGCCTCTAAAATGTTCTTTCCCAGGCCCAATGCCACGCCCCTGACCACGCCCACCACCTAAGTCCCTTTTTTATCCAGAAAAAAKCCTGTAATGTATAGTACATTGGCAATCCATGGTTTTCCCATGTTAAGGAAGGATGTTAAATTACAGTCTTAGATCTTTTTGTGATAAGCTGGATACTTTTCATAATACTTCACTTGGATAGTTTGCCTCAATTACACAGAAATTGTTCAGATCTGTTACCAGCAGAAAATGTAACAGTGATATGAACCCATTACAATAGCCCAACCATTTTATGACAGTTAGACCACCCACTTTGGATTAATATAACACAAATGAGGAGACAAATGCATCACACCACAGACATGCATATTTCCTCTCTCTCTATATATCTATTTTCTTTCCCCATGTAGACCCCTAGCTAGGCAAGTCCCAGTTATTTAACCCATGTAACCCCTAGCCTAGGCAGTCCCAGTTATTTAACCAGTAGACCCCTAGCCTAAGGCAGTCCCAGTTATTTAACCATGTAGACCCCCTGCTAGGCAGTGTACAGTTTTTTTAACCATGGTAGACCCCTAGCTAGGCAGTCCAGTTACTTAACGCATGTAGACCCCCTAGCTAGGCCAAGTGACCAGTTAATTTAAACCATGGTAGACCGCTCCTAGTAGCAGTGCGTTATTTAACCATTGTAGACCCCCTAGCTAGGCAAGTTGGTCAGTCCTTTTTAAACCCATGTAGACCCCGTAGCTAGGTCAGTGACAGTTTCTTAACCATGTAGACACCCGCTATGCTAGGCAGTGCCAGTTCTTTTTAACCCTACATGTAGACCCCCTTAAGCTAGGCCAGTGATCAGTTCTTTACGCATGTAGAGGCCCACTAGCTTAGCAGTGTGTTTTTAACCATGTAGATACCCCCTAGCTAGGCAGTGCAGTTCTTTAACCATTGTAGAGCTCCTAGCTAGGCATGGCAGTTCTTTTAACCATGTAAAGACCCCTAGCTAGGCAGTGACAGTTTATTTAACCATGTAAGACCCCCTAAGCTAGGGCAGTGCCAGTTCCTTTAAACCAATGTAGACCCGCTCGCTATGGCAGTGACAGTTCTTTAACCATGTAGGACCGCGCTAGCTAGGATTAGTGCAGTTCTTATAACCATGTGACCCTAGCTTAGGCAGTGTCCAGTTCTTTAGCCATTGTAGATCCGCTCTAGCTAGGCCAGTGTAGTTCTTTAACCATGTAGCCCCTATGTAGGCAGCAGTGGGACAGTTCTTTAACCATGTAGACCCCTAAGCTAGGCAGTGCAGTTTTTAAACCCTTGTAGACCCCCTAGCTAGGGCAGTGCAGTTTTCTACCGCACTGTAGACCCCCTAAGTAGGCAGTGGACAGTTCTTTAAACCATGTAGACCTAGCTAGGCAGTGACGTTATTTAACCATGTAGAACGCGCCTAGCTAGCAGTGTCACAGTTTTTAACCATTTAGAACCCGCTGCTAGCTAGGCATGTACAGTTCTTTAACCATGTAGACACCGTAGCTAGGCCAGTGACCAGTTTCTTTTAACCAGTAGACCCCTAGCTGGCAGTGGCCAGTCTATTAATCCATGTGACGCCCCTAGCTATGGGCAGTGCAGTTCCTTTAACCTATGTAACCCCCTAGCTAGGATCCAAGTGCAGTCTTTAACCATCGTAGACGCCCTAGCTAGGCACGTGTCAGTTCTTTAACCATTGTAGACCCCTAGTGCTAGGCAGTGAGCTAGTTCTTTAACCATGTAGACCCCTAGCTAGGCAGTGCCGTTCTTGTAACCATGTAGACCCCTAGCTAGGCAGTGTCCAGTTCTTTTTAACCAATGTAGACCCCCTAGGCTAGGCAGTGCAGTCTTTAACCATGTAGACCCCTAGTAGCGCAAGTGTCAGTTCTTTAACTATGTAAGACCGCCTAGCTAGGCAGTGACAGTTATTTAATCCATGTTAGACCCGTAGCTAGGGCAGTGACCAGTTTTTATAACTCATGTAGACCCCTATAGGCAATGTCAGTGCCTTTAACATGTAAGACCCCTACGCTAGGGCAGTGTTCAAGTTCTTTAACCATGTGACCCGCCCAGCTAGGCAGTGACAGTTCTTTAACATGTAGACCCCTAGCTAGGCAGTGCCAGTGTCTTTTAACCATGTAGACCGCCTAGCTTAGGCGAGTGTCCATTCTTTAACCATGTTAGACCGCTAGCTAGGTCAGTGTCAGTTCTTTAAACCAAATGTAGATCGACGCTAGCTAGGGCCAGTGTCAGTTCTTTTTAAATCCATGTATGACCCCTACTAGTGCTTAGGCCAAGTTCAGTCTTTAACCATTGTAGAGACCCCTCTAGCTAGGCCAGTTGACCAGTTCTTTCTCCATGTAGACCCCCCTAAACAAATCAATCATATTTTATTAGTCACATACACATGGTTAGCAGATGTTAATGGCCGAGTGGTAGCGAATGCTTGTGCTTCCTATTCCGAACAATGCAGTATTAACCAACAAGTAATCTAACCTAACAATCGCACAACTACTACCTTTACAACAGCACACACAAGTGTAAAAGGGATAAGAATATGTTACATTAAAAGATAGTACTGATGAGTGGTTTGGTACAGAACGCATTGGCAGACTGCAGTAGATGGTATAAGGTACGGTATATACATATGAGATAGTACTGTAGGGTATTAACATAAAGTGGCGCATAGTTTAAAAGTGGCTAGTGTACATGTATTACATAAAAGATGGCAAGATGCATAGATGATATAGGAGTAGCAGTATATACATATGAAGATGGGGTTAAGTAGGGTATGTAAAACATTATATTTAAGTGCATTGTTTTAAAGTGCCCTAGCTAGGCTGTGACAGTTCTCTTCTCCATGTAGACCCCCTAGCTAGGCAGTGCCAAGCTAACCTGTCTGATGAGGATGAACCAATCAGTTGTCCATCCCCTGGTCTCAGTGGTCCCAGCTGTCCTGTTTACCCAACACACAGTGGGTCTTGAAACAGGAAACCACCTGGTTGGCACCTGTGGTTATGTATCATTGTTTCTCTCCCTTTGTTGTGTTTTTGGCCAGTTTTTTACTATTCACACAGTACAAACACTCCACATAGTCCTGACTGGAACATTTTCCCTCCATCTACGCATAATGCATTCACACGTGACTAATAGGAATGTGTGTGGTGTTACATATGCATGTGTGCCTAACCTGTCAAAGTGTAGTGGTCTACCAGCTGCTTCTACCATCACCTCTCACTACTCTTAGTCGCTGACATGTGTCAGGACCCGGTGCGAGAAACCAGTACTAATAATTGGCAGAAACCCAGAAGATGAGGCAGAACCACAGCAGTACTAGAGATGGTGGTTTAAATAAAAATAGATATCTTCCAAAAACAAAAGAAAATCCACAAAGTGGTAAACAGCAAAGGGAAAAACAAACGCTGCAAAAGACCAATTCCCAAAAATACACGAGAAACAAAACCAAGAACCTCTGGAAAATCAACAAGAAAATGTTCACAGAGGCTGGGGCTGGGTGCTAACATACAACACTTGGAGCAAGGAACTAAGGAACACAACCAGGGTTAAATACTAACAAGGGAATGACTTACAGGTGCAAAACAATAATTAGGGCAGAAAAACAAAAGGTAACAAAAAAGGTGCAAGGGGGACATCTTAGTGAACAAAACAAACAGTCCTGGCAACCTGACCAGAATCCCCCCCTCAGAACGGCTCCTGACGTTCCTACCAGCCCTTCTCAGGGTGGAGGAACCCTGAATGACGAATGAAGGTCAGGGTCCAGTATTCCTTGGCAGGAACACCCAGGAGCGCTCCTCGGGACCGTAGCCTTTCCCAGTCCACCAGATTACTGCAGGACCGCTGCACCGGCGGGAAATCCCAAGTATCCGGTGGACGTATAAGCCGACTGGCCTCCGATGACACGGGGCGGAGGGGAGGTCTGCCCTGCTGGATAAGGGGAGAAAAAAACAACAGTTAATAAAGAAATGTGAAATGTGGGATTTGATTTTAGGGATCTGGGTAAGTGCAGGCGAAAAGTAACAGGGATATGACTCTCCTGGCAAATCTTAAGGGACCGATGAATCTCTGGGACAGCTTGCCGAGACTCCACCTTAGCGTAAGTCCTTTTGTTGAGAGCCATAACTCTCTGGCCGGGGTACAAGGGTAGGACCTGGGACGGCGAGTCCTGTTGGCTTGTCGCTGGTACTGCTCGTGAGGAACGCAGAAGATTAAGAACGGGCCTTCTTCCGACGTAAGCGCGACAGCGTCTGATGACATCGCAGGCTGAAGGCACTCTGAACTCTGCCTCCTGGTCCGGGAAACAATAGCGGAACATAGCCAAACTGACACTCATGCGGAGCCATCCAGTGGAGGAGGGAGCACAAGTTGTTGTGGCGGCGTACTCGGCCCAAACAATGAAGGATGACCATGTGGGACGGGTTGTTGAAACCATATCTGAGGGTGGTTTTTCCAGCCTCTGAATTTCATCCTCTCAGTTTGGGCCGGTTGGACTCCGGATGTACCCTGAAGATAAACTGGCCGTGTGCCCTATGAGTTGGCAGAAGGCCTCCAAACCTTTGAGGCGAACTGGGGGACCTCTGTCGAAAACCATATCTTGCGGAGATACCAAGACTCGGAACACAATGGTTAATCACCAACTCAGCTGTTTTCCTTGGCAGAAGGTAACTTAGTCAAGGGAACGAATCTGGCCGCCTTAGAAGAACTGTCGATGATGACTAGGATAGTAGTATTACTGGGCGGAGGAAGGCCAGTAATAAAGTCCAATGAGAATATGGGACCAGGGGTCGTGGGGAAGATAAGAGGGTGAAGGAGTCCTTGAGGGCGGAGGTGAGAAGATTTGCCCTGGCAGCCACACGGAACAGGCCCTTGAAGAAAGTGGCAACGTCTTCTTTTATGGTGGGGCCATCCAGAACTTACGCTGGATGAACTCCAAGGTGCGACCTTAGTGCCCGGTTGACAGGTGAGGCGAGAGAGTGCCCCACAGAATGGACTTGGGACCTTGCTTGCCTTGGGAACAAAGACAACCCGATAGCGGACCTCCTCCAGGGCCCGGTTCGATGGCTTGGGCTTGTTTCACGGTTATCCTCACACTTGCCGAGATCGGAGCCACGATGCTTAGCGGCCGGAAAGGACACGTCATGTCAGTATCTTTCTCGAAATGGCAGGAGAGTAGATTCGTGACAAGGCGTCCGGTTTGGTTCTTCGACCCGGGTTCTATAGGTGAGAATAACTGGAAATCGGCTGAAAGAAAAGAGACATCGAGCCTTGTCTGGAGTTTCAAAGCCGCTTCGCCTGCTGGATATACTTCCAGATTTTTGTGGTCCGTAAGACTTGAAACGGTTGAGAAGCCCCTCGAGCCAAGTGTCTCCATTCCTTCAATGCATCTAACCGCTTTAGGAGCTCAACGATCCCCACATCGTATTCTCTCCGGCCGGGGGTAAGCCGGTGAGAGAAGGCGCAACAGGATGAAGCCTCTTGTCTTCACCCCTCTGAGACAGGACAGCTCCAACACCACACCTCTGATGCGTCTACCTCCACCACAAGGTTCATCTGCCGTCGGTAGTGTCAGGATGGTTGAGCAGAGGTAGGATGCGCTGCTTGAGTCCGGAAGGACCGTCTCAGCTTCTCTTCCCCCAGAAACGTTGGTGTTGCCACCCCTTGGTTAACGCTGAGAGAGGGGCTGCCAAACCCGAGTGAAGTTCTTGATGAACTTGCGGTAAAGAAGTTAGTGAACGCCCAGGAAACGCTGAACTTTCCTAACGGACTTGGGGGTGGGCCAATGCTGCTACCTGGCCCTACCTTCTTTGGATCATCTGGACTCGACGCGGGTTCCACTACAAATCCCAGGAATTGTACTCGAGAGGAATGGAATTCACAATTTCAAGGCTTAACGTACACAATGGCTTTGTCTAAGGCGTTTGAGCACTTGTCTTTCGACATGCCTTAGTGTGTTCTTGAAGGAGCCTCGAAAAGAATGAGGATGTCATCCCAAGTAACAACAACACGAAAAGTTAAGCATATCCCTAAAGGCAATCGTTTTAATGAGCGGCTTGGAACACAGCCGGGGCGTTGTCAGGCCGAGGGCATCACCAAAGTATTCGTAGTGACGGCAAGTAGGCGTGTTGAAAACGGTCTTCCACTCGTCACCGGGTTTGATCCGCACAAGATGGTATGCGTTCCGCAGTCAAGCTTAGTGAAGACCACTGCTTCCTGGAGCAGCACCTCAAAAGGCTGTGGCCATAAGGGGTACGCGGGTAGCGGTTTAACGGACGGTTATGGCATTAAGTCCCCGGTAGTCGAATGCAGGCGTAATCCCCGTCTTTTTTTTGGCCATCCAAGAAAAACCCTGCTCCCGCCGGCGAGGTGGATGGACGCATGAGGCCTGCTGCCAGAGAGATCCTTGATGTAGGTATCCATAGCAGCTCGTTCGGAGAGGAGATAGGCGAAAAATGATCGACCCTGGAGGGCAGGTGCCCGGAACAGGTCGATGGGGAATCGAAGGTCTATGGGCGTTGGTAGTTTGGTGCCTCTGTTTGCCTAATACCAGGTTGAGGTCATGGTAACACTCGGAACTCGGCGACAGGTCGATGGATTCTACGAGACTCGGGAGGTGGACTCGGGAACTTGGGAAAAGATACAAGTGGCTTGCACGTAGGACCCCACTGCTTATGAATAGTGCCCACAGACCAAGTCGATTGTGAGGGTTATGGCTGTGAAAGCCAGGGGTATCCAAGGACGAGAGGAACTCGAACACGAGGTCAGATGAAAGTTCATCACTTCCTGGTGTTGGGAAACTGATAAGTCGCAAGGGGGTAGTGACACGAGTGACAAGTTCCAGAATCCCCAAAGGGCCTTCCATCAACGTAGTAACCCTTTTATGGGATCAACTTAGAGGTTTCAAGAGGGAACGCATTTTCCTTCGCCAGACACCATCCATGAAGTTACCTGCGCTCCAGAGTCTACCAAGGCTTGAAGGGGAAGCTCGTGGTTTGTCCAGGAAAAGGGTAACTGGAATGAGCAGGCGGGAGTTGGATGGATGGGAGACAGGTTATGTTTCCCGTTACAGTCCTCCCAAGGCCTGCACGGGAGAGTGCGTTTTCCCTGGAGCCCGGACCACGTGTAGAAGGAAATGGGGCCCGGTTGCCGCAATATAGACAGCATTGCATCCTATCCGCGGTTCTCTGCAGCCTGGGAGATGCGTCCAACTCTGCATGGGTTCCGGTGGGGTCAGCGAGGATAAAAGGTGGAGACTCGGAAGCTGGGACGATTAGGCAGCTAAGGGTGGAAGAGACTACTACGGTTGAGCTCTCTCTATCTCAGACGCTGGTCTATGCCGTGAAGCGCAACTTGGATCAGGGACTCGAGTTGTCTGGTGGTTCCCGACGTTGGCCAGTTCATCTTGGGATGGTGTCGGAAAAGCCCTTCAAAAAAGACACTGTTAGCGCCTCTCGTCCAGCCACTACGCTGCTGCACCTTGACTGGATGGCATAGTCCGTCACGTTCGCCCTGACCTTGGGAGAGTCAGGAGCTGTTGCTGAGTCAGACCGCTGGGTAGGACCTTGAAACACTCGCTTTGAATTCTTCAGCAAAGTAGTAGCTGCAACAAGCAGGACTTTGGGCATCCCCACACAGCCAGTAAGCCCAGGGCCTAGGCTTTTTCCGACCAGTGATAGTGTGAGTGTTGCTATCTTGGACCGGTCGTGGGAACGACGAGGGTGCATCGAAGAGAGAAACATATGGAAAACCCCTTACAAACACGTCCGGATCACCTGAGAACGCGTTGGGGGGAGCGCAGACGAGTTCAGCCAGGGGTAACTGCCACGGGCACTTGACATCTGTAAATACTGAGCAGAAGCGGTTCGCAGGAGAAAAAGTTGATTCTTCAGAAACATCCTGCTTTAATGGAAGTCATCATCTCCGACAGAAGTTGGAAAATGTCCAGCCAGTAAGCCTACTTCTGGAACCAGTAGCAAGCTTGCGTGACGTTGGAACAGTCCCTCGTGTGGACAAAGCATGGGAAAAAAGTCTGGTACTGGCTGCCTCTGGGTCATATTATGTGCTAGTGTTTCTCAGGACCCGGTCCGGGAGAAAACAGTCACTAATAATGGCGAAAACCCAGAAGATGAGGAGACACAGCTAGTAACTAGAGATGGTGTTTAATAAAAAATGAATCTTCCAAAATACAAAGAAGAACCACAAAATGTAAAAAGCACAGGAAAAGAACAAACCTCAAAAGACCAATCCAAAAATACAACGGAAGAACAAAACCAGAAACTCTGGAGAGAATCCAACAAGAGAAAAATTTCACATGTAAGCTGGCTGGTGCTAAACAACAAAGCCTGAAGCAAGGAACTAAGGAACACACAAGGTTTAAAATACTAACAAGGGAATGACTTCAGTGCAAACAATAAGAATATTAGGCAAGAAACAGAAGGTACAAAAAGGTCAAGGGACATCATATGAATGCAAACCAAAACAGTCCCTGCCAAAACCTACAACCATGATCTCTCGTTTGTTACTAACCCTTCTATACCCCAGTCCAAGGTCAGCTAATGCTTGGTTGGAGCAAACGTGATAAATGGTTTGAACCATCAGGTCAGAGAATAGCACAGACAGGGAGGGAACAGAAGGGAGGGGATGGAGAATGTCTGTGGGAGGTTGTGGAATGCTCATAAAGTCATATTGATACATTGACTATAGATGTTCATTAGGAGCGCGTGTCTCTCTGCTCTCTATGTAAAGGGTGGGGTTTTAATCTACTGTAGATTGGGTATAGAGTACTTGCAGGTACCATTACCAATGAACAAGCAGCAAAGCACAACCAAACAATAATATTTTCTGTTGTCCAGTGCTACACTCTTAGGAAAAAAAAGGTTCCAAATGGGTTCTTCGGCTGTCCTCATAGGAAAACCCTTTTTAGTTCTAGGGAAAACCCCTTTTGGTTCCACTTAGAACCCCTTTGGGTTCCATGTAGAACCCTCTGTGGAAAGGGTCCTACATGGAACTCAAAAGGGTTCTACCTGGAACTAAAAAGGGTTATTCCAAGCGATCTCCTATGGGGACAGCTGAAGAAACCTTTTATGTTCTAGATAGCAAAAACAATTCTAAGAGTGGAGCATTGTTTATTATGTAGTTTACCCTTCTATCTGTGCTCTAGCTACAGAATAAAGCTGACTGTCATGGAAGATGTTTGGACTGTTTTATTATTTTTATTTATTTCACCTTTATTTAACCAGGTAGGCTAGTTGAGAACAAGTTCTCATTTACAACTGCGACCTGGCCAAGATAAAGAAAAGCAGTTCGACACATACCATAACACAGAGTTACACATGGAATAAACAAACATGCAGTCAATAATACAGCAGRAAAAAAAGTATATATACAGTGTGTGCAAATGAGGTGAGATAAGGGAGGTAAGGCAATAAAATAGGYCATAGCTGCGAGGTAATTATGATATAGCAATTCATCACTGGAGTGATAGATGTGCAGAAGATGAATGTGCAAGTAGAGATACTGGGGTGCAAAGGAGCAAAATAAATAAATAAATA
>NW_019943056.1:16925-26563 GCF_002910315.2 Salvelinus sp. IW2-2015 | reverse complement strand
CAGTATGGGGATGAGGTAGTTGGATGAGGGGTGTTAAGCATGTCCCAGTTTAGGTCACCTAGCAGCACGAGCTGCCAGGTGGGGGGCAATCAATTCACATATGGTGTCCAGGGCACAGCTGGGGGCAGAGGGTGGTCTATAGCAAGCGACAACAGTGAGAGACTGTTGTTTCTGGAAAGGTGGATTTTTGAGATACTGGGGTGCAAAGGAGCAAAATAAATAAATAAATACAGTATGGGGATGAGGTAGTTGGATGAGGGGTGTTAAGCATGTCCCAGTTTAGGTCACCTAGCAGCACGAGCTKCCAGGTGGGGGGCAATCAATTCACATATGGTGTCCAGGGCACAGCTGGGGGCAGAGGGTGGTCTATAGCAAGCGACAACGGAGAGAGACTTGTTTCTGGAAAGGTGGATTTTTAGAAGTAGAAGCTCAAATTGTTTGGGCACAGACCTGGATAGTATGACAGAACTCTGCAGGCTATCCCTGCAGTAGATTGCCATTCCAAACCCTTTGGCAGTTCTATCTAGACGAAAATGTTATAGTTAGGGATGGAAATTTCAGGGGTTTTGGTGGTCTTCCTAAGCCAGGATTCAGACACAGCTAGGACATCAGGGTTGGCAGAGTGTGCTAAGGCAGTGAATAAAACAAACTTRGGGAGGAGGCTTCTAATGTTAACATGCATGAAACCAAGGCTTTTACGGTTACAGAAGTCAACAAATGAGATTGCCTGGGGAATAGGAGTGGAGCTAGGCACTGCTGGGCCTGGATTAACCTCTACATCACCAGAGGAACAGAGGAGGAGTAGGAGTAGGATAAGGGTACGGCTAAAGGGTATAAGAACTGGTCGTCTAGTACGTTCAGAACAAAGAGTAAAAGGAGCAGGTTTCTGGGCGTGATAGAATAGATTCAAGGCATAATGTACAGACAAAGGTATGGCAGGATGTGAATACAGTGGAGGTAAACCTAGGCATAGAGTGACGATGAGAGAGATATTGTCTCTAGAAACATCATTTAAACCAGGTGATGTCACCGCATGTGTGGGAGGTGGAACTGAAGGGTTAGCTAARGCATATTGAGCAGGGCTAGAGGCTCTACAGTGAAATAAGACAATAATCACTAACCAGAACAGCAATGGACAAGTCATTTTGTCATTAGGGAGAGGCATGCGTAGCCGAGTGATCATAGGGGTTCAGTGAGTAGTTAAGCTGGCTGGAGACACGGCGATTCAGACAGCTAGCGGGCCGRGGCTAGCAAGCTAGCAGAAGGGCCTTAGAGGTACGTCACGACGGAAGAAGTCTGTTGTAGCCTCCTCATGTGGTTCCATCGGCAGAACAGCCGTGATGGATTAGTAGGGTTCCGTGTAGTAAAGGTGCCCAGTCCAATTGGCAAAATAAGCAGGTTGTTGTGAGCAGGTTGTTGGGTAGCAATCCAGCCATTTTAGCTGCTGTGACTTCATAGGGAAGGTATTCACTCCGTTCCATGGATGATTTACCGGAGAGGAGAGGGTTACCTGGGCACCATGTCAACTCATAGAGGGAGGGAGAGAGCGAAGGGAGAGAGCGAAAAGAGCGAGGGAGGGAGAGAGAGAGAGCGAAGGGAGGTAGGGAGAGGAGCGAAGGATGTAGGGAGAGGAGGTAGGGAGAGGAGGGAGAGAGGTAGTGAGAGGAGGGAGGGAGGGAGGGTGGAGAGAGAGAGAGAGTGACAACTTTGGTGTCCATCTTAGCTATGAATTCAGTTGGATTTTGTAAACGCTATTGTACAATTTGAAGACCGCAGAAACCTTCCCACATCCTGGTTCACTCTTTCCACCTGCCCATTACTCTCGGGATGAAACCCCAAGGTAAGGCTGATCGAGACCCCCAGACGTTCCATGAATGCCTTCCAGACCCTCGAAGTGAACTGGGGACCTCGATCAGACATTATATCCTCAGGTACACTGTAGTGCCGGAAGACGTGCGTAAACAAGGCCTCCRCAGTCTGTAKGGAGACCGGGCAGAGGGAGGAGATGGCAGGACTTAGAGAACCGATCCACAACGACCAGGATCGTGGTGTTTCCCTGTGAAGGGAGATTGGTAGGAAAATCCACCGACAGGTGCGACCAAGGCCGTTGTGGACTGGGTAAGGGGTGTAGCTTCCCTCTGGGCAGGTGCCTTGGAGCCTTACACTGGGCGCACACCGAGCAGGAGGAGACATAAACCCTCACGTCCTTGGCCAAGGTAGGCCACCAGTACTTCCCACTCAAACAGTGCACCGTCCGACCGATCCCAGGATGACCAGAGGAGGGTGACGTGTGGGCCCAGTAGATCAACCGGTCATGGACAGCAGACGGAATGTACAGACGCCCAGCGGGACACTGGAGGGGAGCGGTCTCTGCACGTAACGCCTGCTCAATGTCCGCGTCCAGCTCCCACACTACCGGCGCTACCAGGCAGGAGGCTGGGAGTATGGGAGTATGATCCATGGGTCGCTCCTCTGTGTCATACAACCGGGACAGTGCGTCTGCCTTCACATTGTGGGAACCTGGTCTGTAGGAAAGGGTGAAAACAAAATGGGTAAAAAACATTGCCCACCTTGCCTGACGAGGATTCAGTCTCCTCACTGCCCGGATGTACTCCAGGTTGCGGTGGTCAGTCCAGATGAGAAAAGGTTGTTTAGCCCCCTTAAGCCAATGTCTCCATGCCTTCAAAGCCTTGACCACAGCCAACAGCTCCCGGTCCCCCACGTCATAGTTTCGCTCGGTGGCGTGCCCGAGCGCYKAGAGAGMACAGCTCCTATCCCAGCCTCGGACGCGTCCACATCCACTATGAACGCCAAAGAGGGATCCGGATGGGCCAGCACGGGAGCCGAGGTAAACAGAGCTCTTAGGTGACCAAAAGCCCTGTCTGCCTCAGCCGACCACCGCAAACTCACCGGTCCCCCCTTCAGCAGTGAGGTAATGGGAGTCGCTACCTGACCAAAACCCCAGATAAACCTCCGGTAGAAATTGGCAAACCCTAGAAACCGCTGCACCTCCTTTACCGTGGTGGGAGTCGGCCAATTACGCACAGCTGAAATGCGGTCACTCTCCATCTCCACCCCTGAGGTGGAAATGCGGTACCCTAGGAAGGAGACGGACTGTTGGAAGAACAGGCATATCTCAGCCTTGACTTACAGGTCATGCTCCAACAGACGACCAAGCACCCTGCGCACCAGGGACACATGCTCGACGCGTGTAGCGGAGTATATCAGAATGTCATCAATATACACCACTACACCCTGCCCGTGCAGGTCCCTGAAAATCTCGTCTACAAAGGCTTGGAAGACTGATGGAGCATTCATCAACCCGTACGGCATGACGAGGTACTCATAATGGCCTGAGGTAGTACTGAAAGCCGTCTTCCACTCATCTCCCTCCCGGATACTCACCAGGTTGTAAGCGCTCCTGAGATCTAGTTTGGTGAAGAAGCACAACCCCTGTTGTGCTGGTGCATTGACTCAATCGCTGTGGCTATGAGAGGTAGCGAGTAACTGTACCTCACAGTGATCTGGTTTAGACCTCGATAGTCAATACACGGGCGCAGACCTCCCTCCTTCTTCTTCACAAAAAATAACCTTGAGGAGGCGGGTGATGTGGAGGACCGAATGTATCCCTGACGCAGGGATTCGGAAACATATGTTTCAATAGTCTGCGTTTCCCCCTGTGACAGAGGATACACGTGACTCCTGGGAAGTGTGGCATCTACCAGGARATTTATCGCACAATCCCCCCGTCAATAGGGTGGTAATTGAGTCGCCTTCTTTTTGGAGAAGGCGAGAGGMAAATCGGCATATTCAGAGGGAATGCGCAAGGTGGAGACCTGGTCTGGACTTTCCACCGTAGTAGCACCAACAGAAACCCCTAAACACCTCCCCGAGCACTCCCGCGACCACACCATGAGAGCCCTCTGTTGCCATGAAATGGTGGGGTCATGACGAGCTAACCAGGGAAGGCCAAGTACCACGGGAAACCCAGGAGAGTCAATGAGGAAGAGACTGATTCTCTCCTCGTGACCCCCCTGCGTCACCATGCCCAGGGGAGTGGTGGCCTACCTAATCAACCCGGACCCAAATGGTCGACTGTCCAAAGCGTGAACTGGGAAAGGCCTAACCACTGGAACAATAGGGATCCCTAAACTATGTGTGAATGCTTGGTCAATAAAATTCCCAGCCGCGCCTGAATCTACGAGCGCCTTATGCTGGGAATGCAGGGAAAACTCAGGAAATTTTACATGCACAAACAGGTGTACAACAGAGGGCTCTGGATGAGAGTGGTGCAGGCTCACCTGGGGTGACGCCAGAGTGCCCTGCMTGCTGCCTCGACCCCCAGAGGAACCAACCCGGCACCGACCAGCAGTGTGACCTCTGCGGCCACAGATGGTGCACGTGAAGGCCCCTCCTCCGGCCTCTCTGAGCGCAGCACCTCCCAGCTCCATAGGCACTAGAGTGGTGGTGCTGAGAGAGAGAGGGAACCTTCTCCCCACATGGCGTTAGCCCATTCCAGAGCTCTCCCCGAGAGGCACGAGACGAGGGCGGACACCCTCTCCCTTCCCGCGGGAGCTGGATAAACGGTGGCCAGGTATAGGTCCAGCTGTAGTAGGAAACCTTGGCAGCGTGCCGCCGTCCCATCATACTCCCTGGGAAGGGCGAGCGGCATCCCACTGGGACCGGGTACAGGAGGGACGAGTAGTGGGAACCCCTGTTGTGCTGGTGGAGGCGCTGGAGGGACTCTCTGTCTCTCCCAGCGGTCCATGGTTCTGGACGACGTGGTTCTTCGCAGCGCCGAGATGTTGCAGCATCGCCGCGTGCTCTCTGACGCGCTCCTCGACCCCTACAACTGGAGTACCTGCTCCTGCTGACTCCATGGTAGGTGTGCAATTCTGTCAAGAGTGTGCGCAACTGGTTAACTGAAGTCAGGTGCAGGAGAGCAGAGATGAGTGAACAGGCACACTTTATTTGTCAGAAGGAAAACAGTCAGWCGCAACTGTGTAACGACACTCCCGCCAAAGGCAAAAGCGAATAGCGCACTCGTCACACAAATAATGTACAGCATACAATACTACGGGTTCCAAACAAGACCCGGCGAGAAACAAGCATGAAGCGTCACACATGACACGTAACGAACAATTACACACACAGACATGGGGGGAACAGAGGATAATATACACATAGAGTGATGAGGGGATGTAAAACAGGTGTGCGGAAAAACAAGACAAAACAAATGGAAAATGAAAGGTGGAGCGGCGATGGCAATTAGACCGGTGACGTCAACCGCCGAGCGCCGCCCGAACAAGGAGAGGAGCCGACTTTGGCGGGAGTCGTGACACTACAGTTATCATCACACCAGTCCAACTGAACCGTAACAACCTACAGTTATCATCACACCAGTTCAAACCAGTCCAACTGAACCGTAACAACCTACAGTAATCATCACACCAGTTCAAACCAGTCCAACTGTACCATAACAACCTACAGTTATCATCACACCAGTTCAAAGCCAGTCCAACAGAACCATAACAACCTACAGTTATCATCACACCAGTTCAAACCAGTCCAACATAACCATAACAACCTACAGTTATCATCACACCAGTTCAAACCAGTCCAACAGAACCATAACAACCTACAGTTATCATCACACCAGTTCAAACCAGTCCAACATAACCATAACAACCTACAGTTATCATCACACCAGTTCAAACCAGTCCAACAGAACCATAACAACCTACAGTTATCATCACACCAGTTTCAAACCAGTCCAACAGAACCAGTCCAACCTACAGTAATCATCACACCCAGTTCAAACCAGTCCAACTGTACCATAACAACCTACAGTTATCATCACACCAGTTCAAACCAGTCCAACAGAACCATAACAACCTACAGCAATCACCACACTAGTTCAAACCAGTCCAACTGTACCATAACAACCTACAGCAATCACCATAGCTATGGTCACCAATAGTAGCACCCACCTGTAGACGCGCTTCATCAGGTATATCTCTCTGGTCACCCCAAAGCCAATTCCTCCTTGGCCTCCTCTCCTTCCAGTTCTCTGCTGCCAATGACTGGAACGAACTACAAAAATCTTTGAAACTGGAAACACTTATCTCCCTCACTAGCTTTAAATCACCAGCTGTCAGAGCAGCTCACAGATTACTGCACCTGTACATATCCCATCTATAATTTAGCCCAAAACAACTACGTCTTCCCCTAGTGTATTTATTTATTTATTTTGCTCCTTTGCACCCCATTATTTATATTTCTACTTTGCACATTCTTCCACTGCAAATCAACCATTCCAGTGTTTTACTTTGCTATATTCTATTTACTTCGCCACCATGGCCTTTTTTTGCCCTTACCTCCTTTTCTGTCACCTCATTTGCTCACATTGTATATAGACTTATTTTTCTACTGTATTATTGACTGTATGTTTGTTTTTAACTCCATGTGTAACTCTGTGTTGTTGTATGTGTCGAACTCTTTTTGCTTTATCTTGGCCAGGTCGCAATTGTAATGAGAACTTGTTCTCAACTTGTCTACCTGGTTCAATAAAGGTGAAATAAAAATAAATGTAAAATCACTCACAAACCCAGTTCAACAACCAGTCCAACAGAAACCATAACAACCTACAGTATCATCACACCAGTTCAAACCCGTCCAACAGAACCATAACAACCTACAGTTATCATCCACCAGTTCAAACAGTCAACAGAACATAACACTACAGTAATCATCACACCAGTTCAAACCAGTCCAACAGAACCATAACAACCTACAGTAATCATCCACACACAGTTCAAACCAGTCCAAGCAGAACCATAACAACCTACAGTATTCATCACACCAGTTCAAACCAGTCCAACAGAAACCATAACAACCTACAGTTATCATCACACCAGTTCAAACCAGTCCAACAGAACCATAACAACCTACAGTTATCATCACACCAGTTCAAACCATCCAACAGAACCATAACAACCTACAGTTATCATCACACCAGTTCAAACCAGGTCCAACAGAACCATAACAACCTACAGTTATCATCACACACAGTTCAAAACCAGTCCACAGAACCATAACAACCTACAGTAATCATCACACCAGTTCAAACCAGTCCAACAGAACACATACAACCTACAGTAATCATCACACCAGTTCAAACCAGTCCAACAGAACCATACACAACCTACAGTAATGCATAACAACAGTTAAACCAGTCCAACGAACATAACAACCTACAGTAATCATCACACCAGTTCAAACCAGTCCAACAGAACCATAACAACCTACAGTAATCATGCACACAGTTCAACACCAGTTCCAACCAGTAAAACCATAACAACCTACAGTAATCATACACACCAGTTTCAACCAGTCCAACAGAAACCATAACAACCTACAGTAAATCATCAACACCAGTTCAAACCAGTCCAACTGAACCATAACAACCTACAGTATCATCACACCAGTTTCAACACCAGTCAACAGAACCATAACAACCTACAGTAATACATCACACCAGTTCAAACCAGTTCCAACTGAACCATAAAACCTACAGTTAATCATCACACCAGTTCAAACCCAGTCCAACAGAACCATAACAACCTACAGTTATCATCACACCAGTTCAAACCAGTCCAACTGAACCATAACAACCTACAGTTATCATCACACCAGTTCAAACCAGTCCAACAGAACCATAACAACCTACAGTTATCATCACACCAGTTCAAACCAGTCCAACTGAACCAGTCCAACTTACAGTAATCACATGCATATGCTCATGCAGAACGACGAGAGAGACAAGTGTGTGTGTGTGTTTGTGTGTGTGTAACTTTTCCAGCAGAATGAGATATCAGTGCTTCTCTAGGAGTCCATCAGTCATGTGGTTGGGGTGCATTAGGGGTTTAGTAGGGGTGTAGCAGGGTTGTGGGAGGTCTRTCTGTGTCAGGAGGAATGTGCCACAGCTGGATAGTGAAGGCGGACAGGGACGGGGGTGACGGGGTACGGGGGCATCAGGGGCACCCAGGACTGAGCCAGGCTGTGGGAACCATGGAGCGGGGCAATTACTGGAAGTTTTTCTCAGATGAGGCTATGGGCTGGCCGTTTGGCCCCTGGGGGCCGAGAGCTTAAAACATCTATTGAATCAGATACGCTCCTCCTGAACCTCTCCGCTCTCAGCTGTTCTCCCTCGTTTTCTTCATCCCTCGCTCTGTCTCAGTCGGTCGGTCACTCACTCACTCACTCACACAGCTGTAAAATAATGAATCACCTCAAAGGTATGGCCAGTTATGTAATATATTTTTACAAGAGCTGTGAGTAGATGATGGAGTTCACCAACCTATTCACATGTGTAATGGTAGTGGTGGCTCTCTCTCTCTCTCTCTCAGTCCCCTTTCAGCCCAGGGGGAGTATTAGGGTTCTATGAGTCAAACCTTCCTCAAGAGAGCTCTTCTCACAATATCACTAACTTGATTGATAGTTAATTAACTGTAATACACTTTCTGACTGGAGTAGTGTTCCGTAGACAATGAGGAGTAATCACAACATTATTTTTGGAGCTGTGGACTCTTTTTATTTGATTTTGGAAACATTGATTGAACTGCTTCATCTGAATATCAACCAGTCAGCAGAGACTGTTTAGTGTTCCCTATCAAACAACCCAGAGATTTTCCTTCTAGGGAGGGAGTGTGTGTGTGCTGTGTCTTCTGTCTGGGTGTGTGTGTCAGTGTGCATGTTCTCTTCATTGAGGACTGTGTGTCTGAGGGGACCCACTCATCAACCTAGCAACAGGTGGGAGGGTTCAGAATGTGAGGGAGAAATTCATATTTACCAATGAAGCCCCTCTCCAGCACAGTAACCCCGCCTCCTCATGTGGATTTCCCTGTGTGTGTGTGTGTGTGTGTGTGATGATTCTGCAGTGGGCCGGTGCATGGAGTGAAACAGTGAGCTGTGATAGAGGGAGGGTCAGTGTGTGTGTGCATGCTAACAGTGTGCCTTATGGACAGAGGGGGCTTGAGTGGCTGTTGACTAGCCGGCTAGTAGGTGGAGGAACAGTAAGAACACAGACAGAACTCTGTGCTTGTTGGATCCAGTGTTTGTTGTGGAATCTATACTCTCAGACCAGGAGGTTCTGGGTGACGGTGGGTTGAAGGAGCGGGATGTCTAAGATGACGTTGTGGTTGGGCCTTCTCCTGGCTCTCAGCGCAGGTCGTCTGGATGCTTGGTTCTGGAACAAGGACCCTGATCCTACTACCCAAGCCCCAAYGAAGGCTCCGCCGCTGGGCAAGGCAGGAGGACAGCCYAAGAGAGGTGAGGAGAACCTGGCAGGGGTTGGGGCAGAAATCATYAACGTGGCTGATGGGATCCGTAAGTTTGTGCAGACGTGGGACGCGACCCCAACCACTTGGACTGACGGAGGAGTGGCGAGCCCTACCACACAGACGGTTAATAAAGAGGAGTCTGGGTCTGGGGAAGGATCTGGGTCTGGGTCTAAGGAAGGATCTGGGTCTGGGGAAGGGTCTGGGTCTGTGTGTGTGTGTGTGTGTGTGTGTGTGTGTGGTGTGTGTGTGTGTGTGTGTGTGGTGTGTGTGTGTGTGTGTGTGTGTGCATGCGAAAGT
>NW_019943056.1:6640-16900 GCF_002910315.2 Salvelinus sp. IW2-2015 | reverse complement strand
GTCTAAGGAAAGAAATCTGGGTCTGGGGAAGGATCTGGGTCTGGGTCTAGGAAGGAATGCTGGGTCTAAAGGAAGGGATCTGGCTCTGGGGAAGGATCTGGGTCTGGGGAAGGATCTGGGTTCTGGAATCTAAGGAAGTCTGGGGACTCTGGGGAGGGGTCTGGGTCTAAGGAAGGATCTGGGTCTGGGAAGGATCTGGGTTCTGGGTATCTAATAGAGAAGTATCTGGGTCTGGGGAAGGATCTGGGTCTGGGTCTAAGGAAGGATTTGGGTCTGCCTAAGGATATGGATGCTGGGATGCGGTTCTAGGGTCTGCGCGTGACTGGGGAAGGATTTTGGTCTTGGGTCTAAGGAAGGATCTGGCGGGTCATAGGACAGGATCTGGGAAGGGATCTGGGTCTGGGTCTAAGGAAGGATTTGGGTTGGGTCTAAGGAAGGATCTGGGAAGGATCTGGGTCCTGGGGAAAGGATCTGCGGTCTGGGTCTAAAAGGATGTGTAGAGAGGTGTGGAGTCTGGGTCTGGGAAGGACTAGCGACGGGTCTAGGTTCAGGATGTCAGGGTCTGGTTCAAGCATTCTGGTGTAGGGTCTGGGTTTTGGATCGGGGCTTGTAGTCTGGTGTATGGTTCGGGAGTCGGGCTCGGGTGTCGGTGGTCAGGGCTTGGAGAAAGGAAAAGCTTGGTTCTCCGGCCACTAAAACCTAACAGGGGTGGTGAGGTATGACCTCACAGAGGTTGAGGGGTGGTGAAAAACGGGTGACCCAAAGACGCAACCTCTCTGACATCCTTTTTCTCACTGACCACAATGGAACCTGCCACTGTGCCGCTCTGATTGGGCCAATCTGCATATCAAGGGGTTCGAGAATTGTCTCGCGTGCCCTAACTTCCTGAACCAACTCTTGCTTGGAGGAGGTTTGGGTGGCCCTGAGAGAGTGGGCGGTGGCTTGGCCCTAAGGCGGGGTGGCCACCGATGGGCCGAATGGTTCCTCTTGCCTCCTCCTGGTGCCGTCAGGTGCCCGTGCCTGGCCGGTGCTCGCAAGGTTCCCTTCTGGCCTCGGTCTGCAGCTTCTTGCCAAGTCCTGGCAAGAGACAGCTGCTGGCAGCCTGGGACTGAGGGGGCGACTTTCCCTGATAGAGTGTAATTTGCTGTACGTGTGTTTAACACACCTTTGTGAAGCAGCATAAACACGCGTTATCCTCACATTTGAGCGACTTCAAAATGCTTGGCGGCGGTGGGGACTTTCAGTCAGGGACTGCTGATGATTGTACCTTGTTTTGGGTCAATCACACTCCACTGCACGTGCTCAGAAGTGTGACATGAACACAAGCATGACTGACCGCCACTATAGACCACCAACCTGGGAGCATTTGCATGTTGTGTATGAATGTTAACGTTAATAATAATGTTTTCTGCATAGAGTGGAGACAACCCATGAAATATACATGAAGCATTGGACAAAATCATGCTACAGCATGTTGTTTTCCGACTGTGGAAAATTATTTTCCTGCATTCTTCYCAATGCAGCATTTATGAGTATTCAGATATGCTCGTACTGTAGGGTGGACTTGTGATTCGTGTGATGCAGTAAAGATGTATATGGAGAAGTGGAAAATGCACACTGTTTAGAATCTGTTCTCCAGACTTCTATAAGCTCTACCCGGGCTTTAGCTCRGCAGGCTATGGCAGCTCAATAAATCATTCCCTGCTGAGTATGCATGGGAGAATTGATTGTCTGAGTTCAGAGTCACAGCACATAAAACGCATCAAGCCATATTTATCACACAGCTGTTTTCCCATGGGGATTTGTAARTGCTCAGGTTTCTTAGCATGTTATTGAAAACGTTTTGTATTGTCCGTGTTAACTTTACTTTTACCAAGTAGGGTAGGAGTTTAGATAAAGTCCTATAAAATAGGGGTTAGGCTGTAAAGCCACTATTTTTGGAAGGCTCATTTAAAAGAAATGCATAGCAGTGTAGCAGTATACATAAATGTGACTGTTTTCCTTTAGTTGTAATACATGACAGAATAGGTCAATATGAGACATGATAGAAAGACTGTTCCTTATATTGGCTGGACTCATTTCATCATAGTTTGCACTCGTCGTGTTTTTGCCCGACAAGATAAATTACTTCAGCACATGTTCATTTGGGATTTACTTGGTGCTTCTGTTTGCCAAGCAAAGCTGTGGAATACCACCGTGCTTGTCAGCATGTCCTTCTCTTCTGGGATGCATTCCTAGACTTGTACATACACACTGAATCAAACACACACACACACACACACAGATGCACACACACACACAGTGCACTCTTTCCTTTGTTTACTTGAGTTCACTTGTCATTTGAGATGGGAGTTTAAATGGAAAGTCCCTGTTTTGTTGTGGAGTTGACGTTAGTCTGTTTTATGGGGACTGTCCCTTAGGCCTCTCTACCACTGATGTGCCTTTTTCTATTCCAGTATCCTGTTTTCCTGAGTTCACTAAGTTTGTCCTATCAGCATGAGAGGTGGAGATGGATGAAGGGATGCATGGGTTGATGGGTAGGCTGATGATGGACCTATAGGTAGAAGGATGGAAACAAACTATTACAAACGGCCATCTTAAGATTTGACTCAACTATCTGGCTGAAGAGGGTCAACCATCTTGTCTCTGTCAATCTACAAAGCATTTTCACGCCACTATCTGTACCAATGGAATTCGGCTTGGTGGGCGACAATCAATCCGACCCTTATCGAGATTCGCCAGCTTCCTTTAATTGCCATCTTTATATTACACAGCCTCCATACTGTATTCTAGTATTTATGGGACTCAATCAATGTCTGAAATCAGTGAGCATGAGGGTTGGAATGTAGAATGTTTCTAGGAGTGGATGATGCCTTCTCAGCAGAGCAGACCACTGCAGTCTGAACAATGGATTCATCTCATCCACACTGGTGCTGTTATGGACAGTCTGGGGTGCGTGGCCGGGGGTGGTAGATTCATGGACAATGATCTGCTCTGGGGAAGAGTGTGGCGATTGTGCCCTCTGGTTTGGGAGAAAGGGTGAGGGTGTCTGCGTGCCCCCTTCCAACAAGGAGCTGTCTGATTCGGACCAGACCGGGGCACTGAATCTCCACGAGGGGTCATGAGTCGCACCCACATTTTTACACAGTCTGTCAGTGACAGTTGGATGTAAAGGGTCGAAATGAGTCAATGAAACGTCCGGTCATCCATGTGAAGAAGAGTAAAGAGAAAAACAAGGAGAAAGAGAGAGTCGTTTGTGTCGGGGATTTACCAGTTCATTACATGTGAAGGTTCACGTTGGTTCACTGGGAAACAAGTGGGTGGTATAGCATTCTTGTTGCCCGCATTGATGTTATCATGCAGGGGATCTTGTTTCGTAATAAACAAGTCTTGATTTTTGTAATATCTGTTATTTAAATGGATGTTATAGGTACTGTATGTAGGTAGCAAAACCCTTGCTCTACAGTATACCAACTCAAATCACTGCAGACAGTTGAATTTCCTAGAGGATTCCAAGTATGGGCAAAATCTCTGAAAGATGGGCCCTTGCCAGAGAAAACCTAGCTGCTGTGGCGCCAAATGTTATGTTATGTATGACCAATCCAACCATTAGCTTGAATAGCAGAATGGGGCTGATTTTCAGCCAATTGAGCCAATGTACAAGGTTGGATTTAGTGATGTCATCTTTGTGGAGTGCTCTGCTTTCTTGTTTCCTGTTCCACCATCAGTCATCTTTAACTGACCATACCCGGGGTTTGGCCAAATATGGATTAAGGGCTGACCTGGGAACAGTGGAAATGCCATAGATGTCACAGCTGTGTTGCCTCACTGAAGTGTTAACTGATGGGCTTTCAGTTCTGGCACTGCTCCCCCTTTCTGTAGCTCTCCAGGTCCAGTTGGTCTGGTCCCCTGGGATGTGTCACAGCTGGAGAGGTTGGACCATTCAGACTTTCTAACAGGGGGGTCCTTGRAGAGGATRGAAAGTGGCGTTAGATACTTTATATCTCAAACACCAGCTGACATCTGTCTGTTTCTGGTACAGCAAGATCAGTGTTTCACATTACAGCCTGTTCAATGGTCTTTGATGGGCTAGTCACCCACTTGTAACAAGCATTGCAAGTTAGCACCAATAAACAATGATGATGGTTTCCCACTTTTGGCTACTTGCGTTAATTTTTTCCCCCCCTTTCCCCCAATTTACGTGGTATCCAATTGGTAGTTACAGTCTTGTCCCATTGCTGCAACTCCCGTACGGACTCGGGAGAGGCGAAGGTCAGGACCATGCGTCCTCTGAAAACCAACCCTACCAAGGGTTGCTTCTTGACACAATGCCTGCTTAACCGGAAGCCAGCCGCACCAACGTGTCGGAGGAAACACCGTGCACCTGGCGACCGTGTCAGGGTGCACTGTGGCCGGCCGCCACAGGAGTCGCTAGTGCGCGATGGGACAAGACATCCCTGCCGGCCAAACCTTCCCTAACCCGGACGACACTGGGCCAATTGTGCACCGCCCATGGGTTTCCCGGTCTTGGCCGGCTGTGACAGAGCCTGGACTCGAACAGGATATCTAGTGGCACAGCTGAACGGTCTCGGGCAATGAAGGCTTTTACAACGAGGTAGCGTTCTGTTAACTTTTTTATTGTTCACTGTGACATACCTAAGTTTATTTAAACAGAGTGAAACCAGGATGAGTACTAGATGGACTGTAGTTGAGTCAATGTTGGGGTTGCGGGACATTTTAGGTATGCCCTCTTGGCTTGTATAAGAGGAAGCTCTTTGCTAGGATAACAAGAAGTGAAGAGGAGAGGATGAAGATAGGATAGAGAGGCGAGGGATAAAATAACGTTATACAGTACATTACGGAAATTATTCAGGCCCCTTGACTTTTTCCATATTTTGTCAGATTACAGACTTATTCTGAAATGGATTACATTATTTTTCCCCTCATCAATCTATACATATTACCCCATAATGAGAATGCAAACATTTTTTTTTTTTTAGTTTAGTTTTTAACCCAACAGAAAAACCTTATTTACATAAGTATTCAGACCCTTTGCTATGAGAGTCGTAATTGAGCTAAGGTGCATTCTGTTTCCATTGATCATCCTTGAGATGTTTCTACAACTTGATTGGAGTCCACCTGTGGTAAATTCAATTGATTGTACATGATTTGGAAAGGCACACACCTGCCTATATAGGTCCCACAGTTGTCAGTGCATGTCAGAGCAAAAACCAAGCCATGAGGTCGAAGGAGTTGTCCGTAGAGCTCTGAGACAGGATTGTGTCGAGGCACAGATCTGAGGAAGGGTACCAAAACATTTCTGCAGCAATGAAGGTCCCCAAGAACACAGTGGCCTCCATCATTCTGAGCAATCGGGGGAGAAGGGCGTTGGTCAGAGAGGTGACAAAGAACCCGATGGTCACTCTGACAGAGCTCCAGAGTTCCTCTATGGAGATGGGAGAACCTTCCAGAAGGACAACCATCTCGGCAGCACTCCACCAATCAGGCCTTTATGGTAGAGTGGACAGACGGAAGCCACTCCTCTRTAAAAGGCAAGACAGCCTGCTCGGAGTTTGCCAAAATGTACCTAAAGACTCTCAGACTATGAGAAACAAGATTCTCTGGTCTGATGAAACCATGATTGAACTATTTGGCCTAAATGCCAAGCGTCATGTCTGGAGGAAACCTGGCACCATCCCTACGGTGAAGCATGGTGGTAGCAGCATCATGCTGTGGGGATGGTTTTCAGCGGCAGGGACTGGGAGACTAGTCAGGATCGAGGGAAAGATGAACGGAGCAAAGTACAGAGTGCTCAGGAACTCAGACTGGGGCGAAGGTTCACCCTCCAGAAGGACAATGATCCTAAGCACACAGCCAAGACAACGCAAAAGTGTTTTCGGGAAGAGTCTCAGAATGTCCTTGAGTGGCCCAGCCAGAGTACGGACTTGAACCCAATCGAACATCTCTGGAGAGACCTGAAAATCGCGGTGCAGCGACGCTCCCCATCCAACCTGACAGAGCTTGAGGGGATCTTAAGAGGAAAATGGGAGAAACTCCCCAAATACAGGTGTGCCCGAACTTGTAGCGTCATACCCAAGAAGACTTGAGGCTGTAATCGAGTAAAGGGTATGAATACTTATGTAAACATCCTATTTATTTATTTTATTTTTAATACATTTGCTAAAATGTCTAAACCTTTTTTTGCTAAGTCATTATGGGGTATTGTGTGTAGATTAATGAGAGAAACATTTTTTTAAGGTTGTAACGTAACAAAATGTAGAAAAAGTCAAGGGGTCTGAATACTTTCTGAATGCACGGAAGATTGATTAATTCTCAGTGTAATGTATTGTTATGGATATGAATGAATGCAGGTTGGTGTATGTATCGATTGGCAAGCAGGATTTTTGTAGCTACAAGATTTCTCACGTTTTTTCTAGATTGTATTCGTATAGTGCTTTCCACCATGTCTAAAAGTACTTCATACCGTAACTCACCCTCATCCACTAGCACCTACCTGGGTGATACAACATGGCAGCCATTTTGTGCCTCACAGAAACCACCCACCACAAATCAGCTTAGTCACGGTTTGAGAGCCAGTCGTTAGCCCTCGTTCCGAGCCACTTCAGCATGTTTAGACTGGCGGGCCTGTTGTGCTGGGCTCTGGGCCCAGACGCTGGGTACTGTACTTAACAAGCTTATTGGATTCCCACATGGCGCACTACCGTTGCGGTAGTGTCTGTGGTAGTGTTGGGTTAGTGTCTGCGGTAGTGTTGGGCTAACCGGGCCACAGCTGTGACTGCCCTAGCGCCCTGTCAGATGGACCAATAGCAGGTGCATCCGATGAGAAGCTGCCTCCCCCTCGCCCTCTCTGCCTCCCACTAATTGTCTGAAATCCCACGGGATCTTCAGCTAAGCTTCGGCTGACTTGCAGGTTTAGAATGTAGAAAGCATAACCACAGTGTCCAGTGAGACCCTAGCTGGCTTAGCAATATGGTGTGGGAGTGAGTACAGACTGTACAGACTAAGTGGTGTTGCTGTGTTAGTGTGTGGAAACATATGTTTGGGATTAGTCCAAAAAGTGTTGAGTCTCTTGTTCCAATTCATCTTAGGATGTAGTACGATAGTCCTTGTGTATTGGTTGTTGTCCAAGGGCTGCACCCAAGTTTTTTTCCAAAAGTCAAATAAATGCCATTCACACAAGTCACAACTGGAAGTATGATACTAATATGAGACATGATGCATTTTAAAATGTAGGCTTACTCAACCACCTGAAAGGGCATTCATAGATTTAGCCCGTGGTAACTTGTAGAATAGACACTGGCTGGAATGCGATTTTAACCAATCGGCATTCAGGATTTAGACCCACCCTTTGTATAATCTTCATTATAAATTGGGTGGTTCGAATCCTGAATGCTGATTGGCTGACAGCCGTGGTATATCAGACCCTATACCATAGATGTTACTGCTTTAATTACATTGGTAACCAGTTTATAATAGCAATAAGGCACCTAATGGCTGTATCCAGGCACTCCGCGTTGCGTTGTGTGTAAGAACAGCCCTTATCCGTGGTATATTGCCCATATACCACACCCCCTCGATCCTTATTTCTTAAGTATGATATGATATTGCACTTACTTATGAATGCCACTTTTGGCCATTGAGAAGTTAGATCCCCTTTAGGATACACTATTAGCTATTGGAATAACTCCTCGTGGTTCAGTCTAGATCCTCTGACACTAAATGACAGTGTTACGGAGTTCACTTCCCCTGTTTAAGTTTACATCACTGGAGGGATAGTACATCTCAAGTATCTCTGGTTCGTGTGACATTCACATTGTACAGTGTGGGCTTTTCTGTAAACAGCTGTCATAAATCTACTCTGACAGTTCACCCATGAGAGGATGTCTGTCTGTCCAGTGTTTAGTTCCCTAGAGGTGCTATTTCATGTGAATGTGATGGTTAGTCTCATGTAACTATTCCTCATTTCCCTCTAGGCTATTTGAGTCCATGGGAACTGGATTAAAGTCAGACGGTTTTCCATGCTAAAACAGCCCAAGTTCATTTGACACAGTCTTTGCCTGCTGAACCCCAAAACTCTCTCCATAAAGCCTTATTTTTGCTTTTATTTTACATCTACTACCTAGCTTGGTCAATCAGGCTTACTGCTGCGCTTGAAAGATAATGTGAGCTGTCACGAGATCTGCTATCGCCCATCATAGAAAAATAGAAGGGTTCATCATTGACTGCATACTGTAGATCCGTGAACGTTTTGACCTGTCCTAGGTGAGGTTGAACCATTAACTAATAGAGTCTGAAGCCCAATAGAGTCTGAAGCCCAATAATGTCTGAAGCCCTTTTGAGTCTGAAGCCCTATTGAGTCTGAAGCCCTATTGACTCTGAAGCCCTATTGAGTCTGAAGCCCTATTGAGTCTGAAGCCCTATAGAGTCTGAAGCCCTATTGAGTCTGAAGCCCTATTGAGTCTGAAGCCCTATTGAGTCTGAAGCCCACACGAGTTAGAAGCCAAGTAGAGCCTGTGTAGCCCTATTTGAGTTGTAATGTCCCTATATAGGAGTCTGAAGCCCTATGAGTCTGAAGCCTATTGAGTCTGAAGCCCTATTGACTCTGAAGCCCTATTGAGTCTGAAGCCCTATTGAGTCTGAAGCCCTATTGAGTCTGAAGCCCTATTGAGTCGTGGAAGGCCTGTTGGTCTTAACGCTTTGAGTCTGAGCCCTATTGAGATGTGAAAGCCACTATTGAGTCTGAGAGCCAATAGAGTCTGTAAGCCCCAATCAGTCTTGAATGCCCAATAGGTTAGTCTGTAGGCCCTATTGAGTTCGAAGCCGCAATAGTGAGTCGTGAACCCATATGTGAGTCTGAAGCCTACTGTTGATTGACATGAGTCTGAGCCCAATATGCCATGGTCATGAAAAGCCCTATTGAGTCTGAAAGCCCTATTGAGTTGAAGCCTCTAGTATTGTTTATCTGAAGCCTTTGAGTCTGAGCCCGCTAGTTGGGTTCTGAGCCCTATTGGGTTGAAGCGCTATTTGGATTCTGAAGTGCTATTGCGTCCTACTGGGCTGTTGGGTCCCATGTGGCCTCCTTGCCTAGACGGGACCTTTTTGCGTGGACGCAGTTTTTCGCGTGTACGCTGTGTTGTGTCGTTTAGGTATCGTTGGTCCTTGCGACTGGCACATCTACTTCAGTTCAGCATTGGTGCTCATGTATTTTGAGTTTACACGGATTTGTTTTGGTTGTTTAGCTAGAGCTGGAATCAACTAAACCAATTTACCATAGTCATTGGACTTTTAGTGTAAAAGTTTGGGGTAGGAATAAATTTTTACTAAATTCCCTTACCCTGATGACTTTTAAAAAATCCAATCAGTTTTCCACTTTGTTTCAACATCACCACATATCATTTTTTTTGTTGAAACGATGTGGAAACAACGTTGATTCAACCAGTTTTTGCCCAGTGGCTTTGTTGTTTTCTCCACTGCACATGTATGACCTGAGGCACTCATCACGGCTAAGTCACTTGGTGAAGCACAGCACACCAATCGAGGCATGACGCTTTCTAATCTGCWACTGCACTGTGCCCTTGTACCCTTCGGTAACCTCATGTCACTGATAAAGTACTCTGTGTATGTTTACTCTATGCCCTTAACAACWGACTCAGGATCAGTTTGGCTGTTTAGCTGAGGGTTAAGTTTGGGGGTATGGTAAAGGAAGGTGGTACAGGCTTAGAAAAAARGGAGCTGTCTAGAAGCWAAAAGAGTTATTCGGCTGTCCCCATAGTAGAACCCTTTGAAGAACCCTTTTTGATTCCAGGTAGAACTAGGGTTGCAAAGCTACCAGTAGTTTACCAAAGTTACCGGAATCTTCAGTCATTTTGGGTTATTAACAGCAAATATATGGCAATCTATCATAACTTTGGTAATTTATACTTGAATAACTTTTACAAAATGTATTCATACAGTATATAGGATTATTTTTTCAAATATCTGTGTCCACATTGGCCACAGGTTTCTAGTATATACCATCTGGTTCAAGAGAAAATAGCCTAAATAATGAAACTCTGCAACTTGTACAACTATTGACTTTTTTCACAACCTCCACCAGTTTGACACTGAAACATTGTCAAAAAATGTATAGTAAAATAAATAAAAGTGTGTAAAAAAAATTATAAAATATATTTCATGCTGTAACCCTCATATTAAACACCAATGATATTCACTAAATTGATGGTTTATATTTTGGATAAT
>NW_019943056.1:0-2341 GCF_002910315.2 Salvelinus sp. IW2-2015 | reverse complement strand
TGGTAAGTGCGTAGCGAAACAGGAGCTGAAAAAAAAGGTCTGGTCCAGAAACAACTCAAAGTCCCGAAGCCCTAGGCACTTTCATGTAGACTAGTCTGAAAACCCCCTGGGCACTTCATTAGACTAGTCTGAAGAAGCCCTGGGCACTTCATGTAGACTAGATCTGAAAGAAGCCCTGGGAACTTCATGTAGACTAGTCTGAAAGAAGCCCTGGGCACTTCATGTAGACTAGTCTGAAAGAAGCCCTGGCACTTCATGTAGACTAGTCGAAAGAAGCCCTGGGCACTTCATGTAGACTAGTCTGAAAGAAGCCCTGGGCACTTCATGTAGACTAGTCTGAAAGAAGCCTGGGCACTTCATTAGACTAGATCTGAAAAAGCCCTGGGAACTTCTGTAGACTAGTCTGAAAGAAGCCCTAGGCCACTTCATGTAGACTAGTCTGAAAGAAGCCCTGGGCACTTCTGTAGACTAGTCTGAAAGAAGCCCTGGGCACTTCATGTAGACTAGTCTGAAAGAAGCCCGGGCACTTCATGTAGACTAGTCTGAAAGAAGCCCTGGGCACTTCATGTAGACTAGTCTGAAAGAAGCCCTGGGCACTTCATGTAGACTAGATCTGAAAGAAGCCCTGGGCACTTCATGTAGACTAGTCTGAAAGAAGCCCTGGGCACTTCATGTAGACTAGTCTGAAAGAAGCCCTGGGCACTTCATGTAACTAGTCTGAAAGAAGCCCTGGCACTTCATGTAGACTAGTCTGAAAGAAAGCCCTGGGCACTTCATGTAGACTAGTCTGAAAGAAGCCCTGGCACTTCATGTAGACTAGTCTGAAAGAAGCCCTGGGCACTTCATGTAGACTAGTCTGAAAGAAGCCCTGGGCACTTCATGTAGACTAGTCTGAAAGAAGCCCTGGCACTTCATGTAGACTAGTCTGAAAGAAGCCCTGGGCACTTCATGTAGACTAGTCTGAAAGAAGCCCTGGGCACTTCATGTAGACTAGATCTGAAAGAAGCCCTGGCACTTCATGTAGACTAGTCTGAAAGAAGCCCTGGGCACTTCATGTAGACTAGTCTGAAAGAAGCCCTGGGCACTTCATGTAGACTAGTCTGAAAGAAGCCCTGGGCACTTCATGTAGACTAGTCTGAAAGAAGCCCTGGCACTTCATGTAGACTAGTCTGAAAGAAGCCCTGGGCACTTCATGTAGACTAGTCTGAAAGAAGCCTGGGCACTTCATGTAGACTAGTCTGAAAGAAGCCCTGGGCAACTTCATGTAGACTAGATCTGAAAGAAGCCCTGGGCACTTCATGTAGACTAGTCTGAAAGAACCCCTGGGCACTCATGTAACTAATCTCGAAAGTCTGAAAGAAGCCCTGGGAACTTCATGTAGACTAGTCTGAAAGAAGCCCTAGGCACTTTATGTAGACTAGATCTGAAAGAAGCCCTGGGAACTTCATGTAGACTAGTCTGAAAGAAGCCCTAGGCACTTTATGTAGACTAGTCTGAAAGAAGTCCTAGGCACAGATCTATAAGAATTGGACAAATCAGAATGCAAGGTGCCATTTTTATTATACTGCTTACAGCTATCCAATGTTTTCAGATCTACACAGTGCCCTGGGACCTAAGTAAGGGCTAGTGCTTTGTTTCTGGACTGGGCCAATGGGACTCCTGTAYTGTAAGCRCTGGCTTCGTGTGTGTAACCTCACTTCCTGTCCTGTCTCCCCTGCAGCAGAGAGTGGTGTGACTCTACTGCAGCTGATCGGAGACCTGCCTCCTGATGAATCCCGTGCCGGTCCGGGGGGGAAACCCGCCTACTACTTCGGAGGGCTGGACGGGCTTACTGCTGCGGGACAGCCGGCCCTGGCCCACCTCCCCAACCCCTTCTACAGAGACTTCTCCCTGGTCTTCCAAATCATCCCCTCCAGCCCCGGGGTCCTCTTCTCCATCACAGACGCCTCCCAGAAGTTCATGTACGTGGGGGTGAAGCTGAGCGCCCCGGACGCTGACGGCAGGAATCAGAAGATTCTGTTCTACTACACAGAGCCCGACTCTGAGGCCTCGTACCTGGCCGCTAGTTTCACTGTGCCCTCCCTGGACCTAGTCTCCTGGACCAAGTTCTCTCTGTCCGTGTTCAATGACCAGGTGACCTTCTTCATGGGATGCGACGCCTCTGGGAAGACGGTGAAGTTGGAGCGCTCGCCGGATGACATGGAGCTGGACAGGGGGGCRGGCATCTTCGTGGGTCAGGCSGGAGGCGCGGACCCTGACAGGTTCGAGGTACAGTATGGATCGCCAACCACACCTCTAATGCTGACCTGACCACACATATTTACCTCTAACTTTATTGTTC
>NW_019943055.1:209260-215656 GCF_002910315.2 Salvelinus sp. IW2-2015 | reverse complement strand
GAGTATATAGCCCTCCACACTTGACTCTGTCACCCAATACCCCCCTGTTATAATAGCCTCCACATTTGACTCTACTGGACCGTAAACCACCCTGTATATAGCCCTCCACATCTGACCTCTTGTTACCGTTACCCCTGTACTATATGCCTCCACATTTACTTCTGTACCGTCTACACCCCTCTATATAGCCTCCACATTCGACTCTGTCACCCAGTACCCCCTGTACCTATAGCCTCCACATGATCGATGTAACCCGTAACACCCTGCATATATAAGCACCTCCACATTGATCCCGGTCACCAATACCCCCTGTGATATATATCCTCCACATGACTCTGTACCGGTAAACGCCCCCTGCTATATAGCACCTCCACATTGACTCTTGTACCAACTTACCCGCCTGTATATATCCTCCACATTGACTCTTGTACCGGTACCCCCTGTATATAGCCACTCCACATGACTCTGCTACCAATACCCCCTGTATATAAGCCTCCACATTGACTCTGTACCGTAACCACCCGTACTACACCTCCACATCTGACTCTGCTACCGGGTACCCCCCTGATATAGCCCTCCACATTGACTCTGGGACCGTAACACCCTGTATATAGCCCTCCACATTACTCCTTACCCGGCTACCCCCTGTATATAGCCCCACGAATTGACTCTGTACCGTAACACGCCTGGCTATTATAGCCTCCACATGACTCATGTACTGCTACCCCGTAGTATTAAGCCTCCACATTGACTCTGTACTGGTACCCCTGTATATAGCCTCCACATTGACTCTGTACTGGTCACCCCCTGTAGTATAGCCTCCACAGACTCTGTACTGGTACCCCCCTGATATATAGCCCTCCACACTGACTCATGTTACCGGTACCCCTGTAGATAGCCTCCACATTTGACTCGTACAGGTATCCCCTGCTAATCTATAGCCTTCCACATGCACTCTGTAGCCGGTCACCCCCGTATATAGCCATTCCAACATGACTCGTACCGTACCCCTGATATACCTCCACACTTGACGCTGTACCGGTACCCCCTGTATATTAAGGCCTCCACATGGACTCGTGTACCGCGTACCCCCTTGTATATAGCCTCCACATTGGACTTCATGTTACCGCGTACCCCCTGTATATAGCCTCCACATTGACTCATGTACCAAACCCCCGTAATATAGCCATCCACATGACTCCTGTACCGCCTAACACCCTGTATATACGCCCTCCACATTGACTCTGCTACCCGGTACCCCCTGCTATATAAGCCCGACATTGACTCTGCCTACCGTAAACCCCTGTATATAGCCCTTCCACATTGACCTCCTGTACCGGTAGCCCCCTGTATATAGCCTCCACATATGACTCTGCTACGTACACCCTGTTATAGCCATCCACATTGACTCCTGTAACTCGGTACCCCTGTATATAGCCTCCACATTGACTCTGTTAACTGCGTACCCCCTGTATATAGCCTCCAACATTGACTCTGTACTGCGTACCCCCTGCCTATATAGCCTCCACACTTGACTCTGTACCTGCGTACCCCCTTGTAATATAGCCCCTCCACATTGACTCTGTACCGTCACCCCCATGTATTATAGCCTACCACATTTGACTCTGCTACAAACGGTACCCCCCTGCTATATAAGCCTCCACATTGACTCTGCTACACGCGTATCCCCTGTACTATAGCCTCCAATTGACTCCTGTACCCTACCCCCTGGTATATTAGCCTCCACCAATTGACCTCTTTAACCGTACCCTTATATAGCCCTCCACACTTTGACTCCTCGCTACCCGGTACCCCCTGTATATAGCCTCCACATTGGACTCGACCGGTACCCCCTGTATACTAGCCTCCACATTGACTCTGACGCGTCAACACCCTGTATATAGCCTCCGACACTTGACTCTGTAACTCGGTCCCCCTTCTATAAGCGCTCCCACATTGGACTCCCTGCTACAACGAACTTTGGGTAAAAAAAACCCCTTATATCAGCCTCCACATGACTCTGTAACTGTACCCCCTTGTATATAGCCCCTCATCCAACATGACTCCTGTAACTGGTACCCCCTGTATATAGCCTCCACATTTGACTCCTGTACCGGTAACCCCCTGTACCTATAGCCCTTCCACATTGACTCGGTACTGGTAACCCTGTATATAGCCCTCACATTGACTCATGTACCGGTACCCCCTGTCTATAATAGCCTCGACACTTGACTCTTGTACCCGGTGACCCCCAGTATATAGCCTCCCACATTGACTCATGTACCGGTACCCCCTGTACTTAAGCCTCCACATTGACACCCTTCTGTACCGGTACCCCCTTGTATGATACTCCACATTGACTCTTACACGGTACCCCCCTTGGAATGAGCCTCCACATTGACTCTGCTAACCGCGTACCCCCGCTACTATAGCCTCCACATTGACTCTGTACCGGTACCCCCTGTATATAGCCTCCACATTGACTCTGTACCGGTACCCCCTGTATATAGCCTCCACATTGACTCTGTACCAGTACTCCCTGTATATAGCCTCCACATTGACTCTGTACCGGTACCCCCTGTATAAAGCCCCGCTATTGTTATTGACTGCTGCTCTTTAATTATTTGTTATTCTTATTTCATATGTTTTTGTTTGATGGTGTTTTCTTAAAACTGCGTTGTTGGTTAAGGGCTCGTAAGTAAGCATTTCACTGTAAGGTGAAATACCTGTTGTATTCGGCGCATGTGACAAATACGATTTGATTTGATTTGATCTAGGTTCGGGAAAAAGTGAACGCAAAACATTGCATTAAACAATCCGTTTACTGGTCCACAACAATTTGTCGCGGCCTAATTCCAATATTTCCAAAGTATTCAGCAAATAAGGGCGTACGGTACGTGTGGAAAGGGGCGTGTGTGTTCTGTGCTGTCCATGCATGTATACATACCATGTCTTCCATTTCCTGTTTGAGCAGTGTGTACTTCATGTTGAGGTGTGAGTGTTGCTCCTGTTCCACTGTCATCCTTTTCAGCTTCCCACGCAGAGCCCTCACCAGCTCCTTGTCCCCCTGGTAGAGGACAACGCAGGGCCATACCATAGAGGGAGGATGGGAGAACACTATGTCCAAATAGTGTTTTATAACCCAGGCTAATGTTGGCTGAAGGGAGGTCCATTAATTCACAGAGATGTGTTCACATTTAAACCACTTAGGATGTGAACATGAACCAATTTAAACAGAAGAAAAGGAAGGAGTTCTCTTACAGCTAAGAGATTGAAGAGTTTGAATAAGGCTCATTGGACAATAGAGAGATGTGTTTAAATTGGATGAGGTGGGCCACTGCGTCTGGAGCAGACCATGAAGATGGAATTGTTTTATCTCTATGGTCTGGAAATCTGTTTCCAAGGCGTGTTCTAGGGGAGATTTCAGCCTCGTTCTAGGGGAGATTTCAACCTTGCCCTGAGGGAGATTTCAGCCTCGTTCTAGGGGAGATTTCAACCTTGCCCTGAGGGAGATTTTAGCCTTGTTCTAAGGGACATTTAAGTCTTGTTCTAAGGTACATTTAAGTCTTGTTCTAAGGTACATTTCAGCCTTGTTCGATGTACATTTCAGCCTTGTTCTAAGGGACATTTCAGCCTTGTTCTAAGGTACATTTCAGCCTTGTTCTAAAGGGAAATTTCAGCTTGTTCTAAAGGTACAGTTTCAGCTTGTTTACAGGGGATCCAGCCTTGTTCTAACGGAACATTTCAGCTTGTTTAAGGGACATTCAGCCTTGTTTCTAAGGGACAATTCCAGCCTCTGTTCTAAGGGAGCATTTCAGCTTGTTTCTAAGGGAGTTCAGCTTTGGTTCTCATGTAGATTTTCAGCTTTGCTCTAAGGGAGATTTCAGCTTTGCACTAAAGGAGATTTCAGCTTTGCTCTAAGGGAGATTTCAGCTTTGCACTAAGGGAGATTTAAGCGTTGCTCTAAGGGAGATTTCAGCTTTGCTCTAAGGGAGATTTAAGCGTTGCTCTAAGGGAGATTTCAGCTTTGCACTAAGGGAGATTTCAGCTTTGCACTAAGGGAGATTTCAGCTTTGCACTAAGGGAGATTTCAGCCTTGCTGTGTGTGCGTATGTGTGTGTGTGTGTGTGTGTGTATTCAGGGTGCCCAAGCCCCTATCTGAGCAGCCTTAACCTGATAAGCCAGTCACACTGAAGGGAAGGGAGATAGAAGTAGTGTTTAAATATTCAGGCCTGGAGGGAGCCCCCCTGTCCATCTCTAGCCTGTAGGAGCCTACTGGGTTAGCTAACCACATTAGGAGAGAGGGGAGGCTGTCCTAGATTCACCCTAGCTCAAAGCACTTTGAGGTCTGGGACTGCATGGGTAGAGGAGTAAATTGAAATGACAATAAAGGAAAAGGGAGCTGAACATTTTCCTTGAGAAATTCCCACTTCCACCTCATGGGACCAATGTCAGATAATTATTAACAACTTTACAGTTGGGTTACTTACCTTTACTTTTTCATGAAACATTTTTTGAACCACCAAGTTTAATGACATGGACTCTTAGATGTTAAAGAAAAATAGCGCTGCATACAACCCCAATCCCAATGTACTTGAAAATGTATCAATTGACCAATTAGGCACATTTAGGCAGACTTGATACAAAATATTGTCCAGTATTGCCATGCTTCACTGGATCGAGCTGAAACTTTGCACACACACTGCTTCCATCTAGTGGCCAATATCTATATTGCGCCTAAACTGCAATATTATATTATGGCCTTCTCTTGCATTTCAATGATGATGGAACAAAACATTTTTTTGTTTGTATTATCTTTTACCAGATCTAATGCATTATATTCTCCTACATTCATTTCACATTTCCACAATCTTCAAAAGGTTTCCTTTCAAATGGTACCAAGAATATGCATATCCTTGCTTCAGGTCCTGAGCTACAGGCAGTTAGATTTGGGTATGTCATTTCAGGCGAAAATTGAAAAAAAGGGTCCAATTCTTAAACCTAATTTCTGCTCTGAAAATTGACCCCAGACCATAAGCTCTCAGAAATATCCACAGCTATTATAAGCTAAAAAGGAGAAATGGAGAGTACAGTATACATGAACTACGAGATTAACCCCTACCTCTATCACATCCCTCTCCTTCATACAGAGCCGTAGTGTCTCCTGTATCTCTCTGTCCTTATTGGTCCTGCCATCTTTCATCCTGGCTCTGAGACTGGCCAGCTCTCTCTGGTACACCTCCCACTCCAGCTGCTACCCCAGGGAAGTCCTACGCCCCACTCCAATGCAGCTCCCTATAGGTCGCCTTCTCCACGGCCAGCCTGGAGGTCAGCTGGGCGCAGGCCGTATTTGAAAATGGGGGGAAAACGCAGAGGCAGGGAGAAAGGACTTTGGATCCTCTCATCCAATGCGATTTTAGAAATTGTAGAAGAGATGGGCGCAATGAATCAAGGAAAGATTAATTGAGAATAAGCAAGTACCTCCTCGTGCCATGGCCTCAGCTGTCTCATTTACATTTAAGTCATTTAGCAGACGCTCTTATCCAGAGCGACTTACAAATTGGTGCATTCATCTTATGACATCCAGTGGAACAGCCACTTTACAATAGTGCATCTAAATCTTTTAAGGGGGGGGTCAGAAGGATTACTTTATCCTATCCTAGGTATTCCTTAAAGAGGTGGGGTTTCAGGTGTCTCCGGAAGGTGGTGATTGACTCCGCTGTCCTGGCGTCGTGAGGGAGTTTGTTCCACCATTGGGGGGCCAGAGCAGCGAACAGTTTTGACTGGGCTGAGCGGGAACTGTACTTCCTCAGTGGTAGGGAGGCGAGCAGGCCAGAGGTGGATGAACGCAGTGCCCTTGTTTGGGTGGGTGCACACCCGCTGACCAGAAGCTCCGGGGTGTGCGAGAACACTGGGAGGAACGAAGAGAGAGCAGTAGAGAGTAGCAGTGTTGTGTTACTGTGTATCCATATTTTTTTATAAGTGCAAGAAGTCGAGGGACTGGAGGGAGCATATAGGCTGAGATGAACTCTGCCTTGTTGGCCGCAGATACGGCAGTTCAAAGGCTACCGAGACCTGGAACTCACGTGGGTCGTGCGCGCTGGGACCAGAGTTAGGGTGGCCGCAGGCCACGCGGTGTGAGAGCGTTTGTATGGTCTGTGCAGAGAGGAGGAACAGGGATAGACAGAACCATAGTTGAAGGCTAACGAAGAGGCTACGCTAATGCAAAGGAGATTGGAATGACAAGTGGACTCACGTCTCGAATGTTCAGAAAGTTAAGCTTACGTAGCAAAATCTTATTGACTAAAATGATTAAAATGATACAGTACTGCTGAAGTAGGCTAGCTGCGTAGGCTGCGTTGTTGGACTTTGTAGGCTAGCTGGCAGTGGCTGCGT
>NW_019943055.1:187188-209235 GCF_002910315.2 Salvelinus sp. IW2-2015 | reverse complement strand
TAGGGCCTGATCAGAGCTGGAGGACTGAGGTGGGCCTTTTCCCCTCACAGCTCCCGTAAGGGCAAGCCCATGGGTCTTGTAGCGGATGCGAGCTTCAAACTTGGAAGCCAGTGGAGAGAGCGGAGGACTGGGGGTGACGTGAAGAACTTGGGAAGGTTGAACACCAGAACGGGCTGCGGCGTTCTGGATGAGTTGTAGGGGTTTTAATGGACAGGCGGGAGCCACAGCCAACAGGAGTTGCAGTAAATCCAGACGGGAGATGACAAGTGCCTGGATTAGGACCTGCGCCGCTTCTGTGTGAGGCAGGGTCGTACTCTCTGCGGTGTTGTACGAGCATGAACCTACAGGAACGGGCCCAACGGCCTTGATGTTAGTTAAACGAGAGGGTGTTGTCCAGGATCACGCAAGTTTTAGCGCTCTGGGAGGAGGACCAATGGAGTTGTCAACCGTGATGGGAGTCAATGGAACGGGCAGTCTTCCCCGGGAGGAAGAGCAGCTCCGTCTTGCGAGGTTCAGCTTGAGGTGGTGATCGTCATCCACAGGCTGATATGTCTGCCAGACATGCAACGAGATGCATTCGCCACCTGGTCATCAGAAGGGGGAAGGAGAAGATTAGTTTGTGTCGTCTGCCATAGCAATGATAGAAGAGACCAATGTGAGGGTTATGACAGGCCAAGTGACTTGGGTGTATAGCGAGAATAGGAGAGGGCCTAGAACAAGCCCTGGGGGACACCACAGTGGTGAGAGCACGTGGTGGGAGACAGATTCTCGCCAACAGCCAACTGGTAGGAGCGGACTGGTCAGGTAGGACGCAATCCAGCGTGGGCCGCGCCGGAGATGCCCAACTCGGAGGGGTGGAGAGGAGGATTATGAATGTTCAGCAGTATCGGGAGGCAGCCCGATAGGTCTAGAAAGGATGAGAGCAGAGGAGAGAGAGTTAGCTTTAGCAGTGCGGAGCGCCTCCGTGCAACAGAGAAGAGCAAGTCTCAGTTGACTGATAGGTCTTGAAACCTGACTGATTTGGATCAAGAAGGGTCATTCTGAGAGAGATAGCGGGAGAGCTGGCAAGGACGGCAACGTTAAGAGTTTTGAGAGAAAAGAAAGAAGGGATACTGGTCTGTAGTTGTTGAATCGGGGGATCGAGTGAGGTTTTTTCAGAAGGGGCACTTCGCTCTCGTTGACGACGGAAGGAGTAGCCAGCGGTCAGGGATGAGTTGATGAGCGAGGTGAGGGTAAGGGAGAAGGTCTCGGAAATGGTCTGGAGAAAGAGAGGAGGGGATAGGGTCAGCGGGCAGGTTGTTGGGCGGCGGCCGTCACAAGACCGGAGATTTTCATCTGGAGAGAGAGGGGAGAAGAGGTCAGAGCACAGGGTAGGGCAGTGTGAGCAGAACCAGCGGTGTCCTTTGACTTAGCAAACGAGGATCGGATGTCGTCGACCTTCTTTTCAAAAATGGTATCGAAGATCATCTGCAGAGAGGGAGGAGGGGGGGGAGGGGAGGAGGATTCGGGAGGAGAGAAGGTGGCAAAGAGCTTCCTAGTGTTAGAGGCAGATGCTTGGAATTTGGAGTGGTAGAAAGTGGCTTTAGCAGCAGAGACAGAAGAGGAAAATGTAGAGAGAGGGAGTGAAAGGATGCCAGGTCCGCAGGGAGGCGAGTTTTCCTCCATTTCCGCTCGCTGCCCGGAGCCCTGTTTGTGAGCTCGCAATGAGTCGTCGAGACCACGGAGCGGGAGGGGAAGGACCGAGCCGGCCTGAGGATAGGGGACAAGAGAGTCAAGGATGCAGAAAGGGAGGAGAGGAGGGTTGAGGAGGCAGAATCAGGAGATAGGTTGGAGAAGGTTTGAGCAGAGGGAAGAGATGATAGGGATGGAAGAGGAGAGAGTAGCGGGGAGAGAGAGCGAAGGTTGGGACGGCGCGATACATCCGAGTAGGGGCAGTGTGGGAAGTGTTGGATGAGAGCGAGAGGGAAAAGGATACAAGGTAGTTGGTCGGAGACTTGGAGGGGAGTTGCAATGAGGTTAGTGGAAGAACAGACATCTAGTAAAGATGAGGTCGAGCGTATTGGCCTGCCTTGTGAGTAGGGGGGAAGGTGAGAGGGTGAGGTCAAAAGAGGAGAGGAGTGGAAAGAGGAGGCAGAGAGGAATGAGTCAAAGGTAGACGGTGGGGAGGTTTAAAGTCGCCCAGAACTGTGAGAGGTGAGCCGTCCTCAGGAAAGGAGCTTATCAAGGCATCAAGCTCATTGATGAACTCTCCGAGGGAACCTGGAGGGCGATAAATGATAAGGAATGTTAAGCTTGAAAGGGCTGGTAACTGTGACAGCATGGAATTCAAAGGAGGCGATAGACAGATGGGTAAGGGGAGAAAGAGAGAATGACCACTTGGAGAGATGAGGATCCGGTGCCACCACCCGCTGACGAGAGCTCTCGGGGGTGTGCGAGAACACGTGGGCGGACGAAGAGAGAGCAGTAGGAGTAGCAGTGTTATCTGTGGTGATCCATGTTTCCGTCAGTGCAAGGTCGAGGGACTGGAGGGAGGATAGGCTGAGATGAACTTGCCTTGTTGCTGCGTTGTTGACACTACACTAATCAAGTCGTTCCGTTGAGTGTAATAGTTTCTACAGTGCTGCTATTCGGGGGCTAGCTGGCTAGCTAGCAGTGTTGATTACGTTACGTTGCGTTAAAAGAACGACAATAGCTGGCTAGCTAACCTAGAAAATCGCTCTAGACTACACAATTATCTTTGATACAAAGACGGCTATGTAGCTAGCTATGTAGCTAGCTACGATCAAACAAATCAAACCGTTGTACTGTAATGAAATGAAAATGTGATACTACCTGTGGAGCGAAGCGGAATGCGACCGGGTTGTTGAGTGCGGAAGTTCTATTCGGTAGATGTTGGCGAGCTGTTGGGTAGCTAGCAGTGTCTCCTACGTTAAGGACGACAAATAGCTGGCTAGCTAACCTCGGTAAATCCTGCCCTTGGTTCTACTCCCTGAGCCAGGCCTGCAGGACAGACTGCCGCTGGGCCTCCTCTTCCAGGGCCTCCTCCCCCACCTCCTGCTTCAGGCCCAGGTTGCATGCCCACGTCTCCGACAGCTCGACGTCTTTACGGTGCACCTCCTTCCTTGCATTAGGCCAGATGCCCCAGCAACTCCGCTAGCTCCCTACACAACCCCTCAGCCTGCTGGGTGAGGTCCTTCAGCTGGGCCTGGGACAACTCTATGTACTTACACACCTGAGGGAGGGAGAGAGAGGAGAAGGAGACAAGAGTAGGAGAAGATGGAGGGAGGGAGGACAGGAAGGGAGGAGAGGGAGGAGAAAGAGAAGGAGGAAGAGGAGGGCAATGAGAGCAGGATGCGAGGAGAAAGAGGAGGAGGATGGCAGTGAAAGCAGGAGGCAAAAATAAAGGAGGAAGAAGAGTGCAGTGAGAGCAAGAGGCGATGAGAAAGGAGGAGGAGGAAGAGGAGGAGGAAGAGATGAAGAGAGGAATGAGAAAATTAAGAAAGGTATGTGAAGAGGACAAACACCAGATTGAACATAGATTGTAAAAAGCCAGGGCTCAGTTCAGCTCAGTATTAAGGATATAGTCCAGGTTTGTTTAAGGCAGATTGGTTCTCATTGCATTCGCTGATACCACTCTAAGCCCATGCTGTCTAGCCTACGAGTGACTGACTCCGCAAGGCTTTGTCCCAGCTCAGAGCTCTACGTCTAATCAGTTAATTGAGCACTTAATTCTTTGCATCCTAATTTATTATTTTAGAGGAGAAATTATTTGGGGTATTAATTCACGTCACATAGTCAGAGAGCCAGGTGTGAGTCAGTCAGTCAGTCAGTCAGCTGCTGCTGATGGGAAGAGAGTTTGGAGGTGACAGACTCATTTAGCAGAAACAACAGGGAGGTGACTTTCACACTAATAATGACTGGATGACTGACTACAGCTAATCACTTGTTAACCTTTTTAACAGTCACCGAGAGGAGTACAGTTTATCACTTTTCAACTCGGCAACAAGTCACCCACAATAGATACTTTCAAGTATCTTTACATACCTCTCACAGTACATCTCACTGCCACTGTCTCCTCAGTTCCTCCATCCGAGCCCTCTCCACAGTACCCTGATCAGGGCATGGACCCTCTCCACAGCACCCTGATCAGGACATGGGCCCTCTCCACAGCACCCTGATCAGGGCATGGGCCCTCTCCACAGCACCCTGATCAGGGCATGGGCCCTCTCCACAGCACCCTAATCAGGGCATGGGGCCTCTCCACAGCACCCTAATCAGGGCATGGGCCCTCTCCACAGACCTAATGCAGGGCTGGGCACTCTCACAGTAGCTGATCAGGGATGGGGGCCTCTCAAGCACCCCTGATCAGGGATGGGCCGACCTCTCCAAGCACCTATACAGGGCATGGGGCCTCTACAGACCTGATAGGCGAATGGCGCTCCTCTCCACAGCACCCTGATCAGGGCATGGACCCTCTCCACAGCACCCTAATCAGGGCATGGGCCCTCTCCACAGCACCCTGATCAGGGCATGGGCCCTCTCCGCAGCACCCTAATCAGGGCATGGGCTCTTTCCACAGTACCCTGATCAGGGCATGGACCCTCTCCACAGTACCCTGATCAGGGCATGGGGCCTCTCCGCCTCCGAACGACCCTGGGTCTCCTTCAACTGCTCCAACATCCTCAACTGCTGCTGCTCGCGACTCGCCAGGTCTGATGATAATGCCTGGGGGAGGGGAGGGAGTGAGGGGAGGGGAGGGAGTGAGGGGAGGGGAGGGAGCGAGAGGAGGGGAGTGAGAGGGAAAGCGAGAACTTAGAAACTGATTATCAGTGAAAGTACTATCAGAGCCCAGATATTTCACTACAACTTATTTAAACAGTTTACAGTGTATTCGTAAAGTATTCAGACCCCTAGACTTTTTCCACATTTTGTTAGGTTCCAGCCTTATTCTAAAATTCAATTAAATAGTTTTTTCCCTCATTAATCTACACAAAATACCCCATAATGACCAAGCAGGAACAGTTTTTTGGAAATTTTTGCCCCCTTTTTCTCCCCAATTTCGTGGTATCCAATTGTTAGTAGTTACTGTCTTGTCTCATCGCTACAACTCCCGTACGGGCTCGGGAGAGACGAAGGTCGAGAGCCATGCGTCCTACGAAACACAACCCAACCAAGCCGCACTGCTTCTTAACACAGCGCGCATCCAACCCGGAAGCCGGCCGCACCAATGTGTCGGAGGAAACACCGTACACCTAGCGAGCTGCGACCTGGTCAGCGTGCACTGCACCCGGCCCGCCACAGGAGTCGCTAGTGCGCGATGAGACAAGGATATCCCTACTGGCCAAACCCTCCCTAACCCGGACGACTAGGCCAATTGTGATTCGCCCCATGGACCTCCCGGTTGTGGCCGGCTGCGACAGAGCCTGGGCTCGAACACAGAGTCTCTGGTGGCACAGCTAGCACTGCGATGCAGTGCCTTAGACCACTGCGCCACCCGGGAGGCCCAAATTTGTACTAATTTACACAAAAAAAATTTACTTAAATATCACATTTACATAAGTATTCAGACTATTTACTCAGTACTTTGTTGAAGCACCTTTGGCAGTGATTACAACATCAAGTCTTCTTGGGTATGATGCTACAAGCTTGGCACACCTGTATTTGGGGAGTTTCTGCCATTCTTCTCTGGAGATCCTCTCAAGCTCTGTCAGCTTGGATGGGGAGCGTCGCTGCACAGCTATTTTCAGGTCTCTCCAGAGATGTTCGATCGGGTTCAAGTCCTGGCTCTGGCTGGGCCACTCAAGGACATTCAGAAACTTGTCCCGAAGCCACTCCTGCGTTGTCTTGGCTATGTGCTTAGGGTCACTGTCATGTTGGAAGGGGAATCTTCACCCCAGTCCTGAGCACTCTGGAGCAGGTTTTCATCAAAGATCTCTCTGTACTTTGTTCCGTTCATCTTTCCATCAAATGGAGTATTGTGTGTCGATTGATAATGATTTTTTTTTAATTTAATCAATTTTACAATAAGGCTGTAACGTAACAAAATGTGGAAAAAGTCAAGGGGTCTGAATGCTTTTCCGAATGCACTGTGTATATATATATATATATATATATTATATTATTATATATATATATATATATATATATATATAATATATAATATATATATATATATATATATATATACTGTATATTCACTGTATATATATATATATATATATACACACACAACTGTTCAAAAGTTTGGGGTCACTTAGAAATGTCCTTGTTTTTTAAAGAAAATAAAAATGTTGTCCATTAAAATAACATGAAATTGATCATCAAATTGAACATTGTTAATGTTGTAATGATTATTGTAGCTGGAAATGGCAGATTTTTTTTATGGAATATCTACATGGCGTACAGAGGCCCATTATCAGCAACCATCACTCCTGTGTTCCAATGGCATGTTGTGTTAGCTAATCCAAGTTTATAATTGATCAGGCTAATTGATCATTAGAAAACCCTTTTGCAATTACGTTAGCACAGCTAAAATCTTTTGTGCTGATTAAAGAAGCAATAAAACTGGCCTTCTTTAGACTAGTTGAGTATCTAGTGCATCAGCATTTGTGGGTTCGATTACAGGCTCAAAATGGCCAGAAACAAAGAACTTTCTTCTGAAACTCGTCAGTATATTCTTGTTCTGAGAAATCAAGGCTATTCCATGCGAGAAATTGCCAAGAAACTGAAGATCTCGTACAACGCTGTGTACTACTCCCCTACAGAACAGCGCAAACTGGCTCTAACCAGAATAGAAAGGGAGTGGGAGGCCCCGGTTGCACAACTGAGCAAGAGGACAAGTACATTGGAATGTCTAGTTTGAGAAACAGACGTCTCACAAGTCCTCAACTGACAGCTTCATTAAATATTACCCGCAAAACACCAGTCTCAACGTCAACAGTCAAGAGGCGACTCCGGGATGCTGGCCTTCTAGGCAGAGTTCCTCTGTCCAGTGTCTGTGTTCTTTTGCCCATCTAAATATTTTATTTTTATTGGCCAGTCTGAGATATGTAATTTTCTTTGCAACTCTGCCTAGAAGGCACATTCATGAGATCCCTTTACTGATAAAACCAGGAAGAAAGTACCTCAGCTCTTGTGTGGTGTCTGGTAAGAAAGCCTTTGGCTTTGAAGAGTAAGGAAGTTGAATACAGAATACATGACTAAGGTAGAATTCACATGCACACACTTCAAAGCGTTCCAGGGCTCTACAGTGCTACCATTTTGGGGGCATATTCATCTAAATATGTTGCTGTGCTACCTGGAATTATAATTTGGGAGCACAAGTGCCCCTACATTTTTTAAATAATAATCACCAAGGTAATAATGATTGTAATTTATTCGCTGTCCCGCAGCCTCAGTAGTATCCAAACAGAAAGAAAGGAAAAAGGAGAGCCTCTTCAGGACATGAGCTCCAAAGTAGCTAGGATTCATATAGGGCCAATTTTAAAAAATATTTTTTTCTGGTGCTCCTAACCAATTTTGTAATTGGTGCAATTATTATTATTAAAAGGAGAAATCTGTAATTACTACATACATTTTTGACTTATAAATGAATAATATAAACCCATTGATTCCTGAAGAGTATAACTTATAAATGTCCCATGGACTTAGTACCCCATCAGAAGCAAATATATCAAAGATTGTTTTTCCAATGTTTGTAAACAAAATAAATGTAAACAAACACTGTAGGGCCTCAAAACATGGCTATAACTATAACTTTGATATCATGATGGTCAGTCCCTGCATCCATAGCTCTGTCTATGAATTTGAGTTTGGTTACATTTCTCAAGCCCCATCCCTCCGCTTTTTACTGAAACAGATGATCCTTTGTTATCAATTTCAACAGCAGATTGCTGCTTTACTACCTCAGATGTTTCAATCTGGTTCTAAATTCATTTGTGTGCTCTTAGATTTTTCAATCTGGTTCTAAATTCATTTGTGTGCTCTTAGATTTTTCAATCTGGTTTCTAAATTCATTTGTGTTGCTTAGATTTTTCAATTCTGGTTCTAATTCATTTTGTTCATGTTTTTAGATTTTTCAATCTGGTTCTAAATTTCATCTTGTGTCTCTTAGATTTTCATCTGTTCTAAATTCATTTGTTGTTGTCTTCAGAATTTTTCATATGATTCTAAATTCATTTGTTGCTCTGTAAGATTTTTCAATCGTGGTTCTTAATTTTTGTGTGCTCTTAGATTTTTCAATTTGGTTCAATTCATTGGTGTGCTCTTAAATTTTTCAATCTGGGTTCTAATTCATTTGTGTGTCTTAATTTTTCAATCTGGTTCTAAATTCATATTGTCGTGGTCTTAGATTTTTCACATCTGGTTCTAAATTCATTTTGTGCTCTTAGATTTTTCAATTGATTTCTAAACTTAAATTTGTGTGCTCTTGAGATTTTTCAATCTGGTGTTCAAATTCATTTGTGGCTCTTAGATTTTCAATCTGTTTAAAGTTAATTTGTGGTGCTCTAATTTTCAATCTCGGTTCTAAATTCATTTGTGTTGTCTTAGATTTTTCATCTGGTTCTAAATCATGTTGTGTGCTCTTAGATTTCTCTTCAATCTGGTTCTTAAATTCATTTGTGTGGGCTCGTTAGATTTTTTACAAATTTGGATTTAAATTAATTTTGTGTCTCTAGATTTTTCAATCGGTTTCTAAATTCAATTGCTGTATGTTTTTTAGATTTTTCAATCTGAGTTATCTAAATCATTTGTGTGCTCTTACGATTTATTCAATCTGTTTAACATTCATTTGTGTGTTGTAGATTTTCAATCTGTCTAAATTCATTTGTGTGCTCTTAGATTGTCAATCTGGTTCTTAAATTCATTTGTGTGCTCTTAGATTTTTCAATTTCAGGAGCAATTGTGCTTCACTTGTAAAACATGTCCCTGTAGAGCTCTTGCATTTGCACAATACACGCACACGCACGCCGCACGCACAGCACACCGCACACACACACACACACACACACACACACACACACACACACACACACACACACGTTAATCTTCTCAATCTCTGATCTCAGCAGTTTGTTCTTGAGGGCCTCCTCAGTTTCCAGGCCCTGAGCATCCTGTCTCATCAGGGAGCACACAAAGACACACACATACAGAGTAATGAATGATACATACACACACCCCAGCCTGCAGCACTCTACATGTAGTATGTACCACATTCAAACTACATGAGTCTTTAGGTTAGTTGATAAGCGAACACAGGAGGAGAATATGACTAATGGTGTTACAGTTGCGAGCGGCAGGTAGCCTAGTGGTTAGAGCATTGGACCAGTAACCAAAAGGTTGCTGGATCGGTTCCCCAAGCTGACAATGTAAAAATCTGTCGTTCTGCCCGTGAACACGGCAGTTAACCCACTGTTCCCTGGTAGGCCGTCATTGTAAATAAGAATTTGTTCTTAACTGACTTGCCTAGTTAAATAAAGGTTCCATTCCTTCTCCTCTCAAATAGATCTGTGGGTTTCTAATAGGGCTTAGCATCCAATCCCACACACGTCTGTCCTGTGAAGGCTTAGTGATGTATTACCGGCCTGTAAGACACCGTCCATCATTTCCATCCATTCATATCATCACTCTGAGTAGAGTAGACCCACTGGATTGTAGCCTCAGAATCAAACTAACCAGGACCTCTCCCTTCAGTAGTAAAATAGATCATTTCCTTTCCCTTTTTTATTTAGCCTTAATTTGGGAACAAATGACATTATTTCCCATAGCCCCGAGGGCAGCCGGGATTCTCAATAGAAGAAGAAGCTCCCTGCACAGTGGATAAAGATACAAATGACTTAAAAACAACTCTCGTGTCACTGCTTCTCTCTGTGGAGAGGAGACAGGAAGGGATGGCTAGAGTTGAACCTCAGCTAAACGCTGCTCCCCGGTGGTAGCTTTCTGAACTGGTCCTAAAGAACAAAATAATTAAATCATGACATGGATAATTGCAAGTGGGATGAGTTGATGTGAGAACAGTTAACGTGGTTTGTGTTAATGATAAGAGCAGTGGTGGAAAAAGTACTTAATTGTCAAACTGGAGTAAAAGTAAAGATGCCTTAATAGAAAATGACTCAAGTAAAAGTGAAAGTCACCCAGTGAGTACTTGAGTAAAAGTCTAAAAGTATTTGGTTTTAAATATATTTAAGTATCAAAAGTAAATGGAATTGCTAAAATGTACTTAAGAATCAAAAGTAAAAGTATAAATAATTTTTAAATCCTATAAAGCAAACCAGACGGCACAATTTTCTTGTATTTTTTGTTGACAGATACACTCCAACACTCAGACATAATTTACAAACCAAGCCTTTGTGTTTAATGAGTCTGCCAGATCAGAGGCAGTAGGCATGACCAGGGATGTTCTCTTGATAAGTGTGTGAATTGGACCATTTTCCTGTCAAAATGTAATGAGTACTTTTGGGTGTCAGGGAAAATGTATGGAGTAAAAAGTACATTATTGTCTTTAGGATGGTAGTAAAGTAAAAATAGGCAAAAATATAAATAGTAAAGTAAAGTACAGATACCCCCAAAAAACGCTTCAAGTGGTGCTTTAAATGATTTTTACTTAAGTACCACACACCACTGGATAAGAGGGTGAGATGGGGTGATTATTGCAGGTGGAGGTGGAGGTGGTGGGACGGTGCGCTGTGGGATGAATGAGGGTTATGTCAGGGAAAGTTAGCAGAGGTTTACTGTGTGTGGGTATGTATTAGCTAGCGAGTAGGTGGAGGTGGTGTGAGGGTGACAACTACGATGAAGGTTACGTTAGAGAAGGGTAGAAGAGGCGGGGTGTGTGTGGGCATGTATTAACCAAAGAGAGAGGGATGGGACTGGGAGTAGTGTCACCTCCTGCAGTTTGTCAGACATGTTCCCACACTGTTCTGGTCGTCTCGCTGACACGCTCTGTCGCTCCGAACTCATCTCCCTCTCAATCTCCTGCAGACACTTCTCCACATGAGGCGACACCTGGGGGGGGAGAAAGTCACTGTAGGTTACAGCACAAAGCTTTCATCTTCAGAGTGCAGCTGCTAAGGTTAGAACTGGAATGTGGAAGTAAAGTATTTAAAGTGATGTAAATAACTCACTGAGTCCTGTCTCTGAAGTCGACAGGTGCTTTGAGTGATTCTCCATGACTCAGACCTTAGAAAGAGAAAAGTAGAAATGAATGAATGAATGAATACACACACAACATATTTGCACATAGTCTACCTGTTCCTCCTGAGGATCTCTGTCCATGTTATCTCCCAGTCTCAGCTGGTCACTGCGCAGGTCTCTGAATGACTGGTGCAGGACGTGGACCTGAGAAGGAGGTGAGGGGCACAGGGAGTACAATCACTACTTGAAACATCAACAAGGACTGAATAACGCTGTTATTACACATGCATAACTGTTTTAAACTGTCACTGTGAAAATGGACCCAAAGGGCCCTCTACTGGTTATAGTCTCTAACTGCACTACAATTATTGAACATTTTAGAGATAGCATAGCTTTGACAGGTCTTACATCCTCGTCTGGCAGGCTGGGGTCTCTGAAGCGGACTGTAGCCGATCGAGCCCTCCTCCTATCTCCTCCTCCAGCAGACCCAGAGCTCCCACAGACCTTCAGGAGAGACGTGGGGTCGAAGCGCTGGCCCTCTACACAAACCTACACAGATATGTAATAAACTAACTGTTTTATAACTGTAGCCCACCACCATCTCTTGACCATCTGACAGAGGAGCAAGGTGTACGGGTACAGTTGCTTATAGTGTTGGACAACTGACTAGATGCTTTTTATAGAGGAGATCAAGTTTATAACTTCCCTGCCTGGACTGATAAGACAGTGGATTGAGCAGTCAGATGGAACAGAGTAAATAGGCATTTTAACATCATAGATTTAGCTGGTGGTAACTTGTGGAATAGACAAGACCAGCAGGAGTGCGCTTTTAACCAATCAACATTCAGGATTAGACCCACCCGTTGTATAAAGCTTCATAGACATTATACATTGTATAGGACAGACATGATTGTTCTCACCTGACCCATAACCAGCCTCCAGGTCGCTGGTGTGCAGGCTGGAGGCGACACGGGCTCCTGAGGACCTACGCAGCCTCTGCCTCCTCCAGATTCTCCTCTTAGCCGAGAGGGAGAGAGACGGAGAGGGAAGATGAGCTAGAAATGGATCTAATTGACTCAACAACCAAAAACACATATCTAAGTTTAGCTTTTCTTAATGAACCAGAATATCTCTAGTTATTTATTCTTTTTTTCTCAAAGTTAGCTGGCTAACTCATTGATTCTGCTTTGTAGTATACCCCTCTGGGAAGAGAATACTAGCCTGCCTGTAGTGCTTCCCAGCGGGTTCATTTTCTCTGAGATGCCTGCAGCATCAGGACCTGTGCTCACAGTTTGAGGTTTGCATCCTGTCCCCATGACCGTGATCTTGATTTTAGCTCGAAACAGAGGCATGCATTGAAGAAGAATTATGCAGTTATCTCTTTTTTATGTTCTATACTCAAACAATTCCTCTCTGGTATGTCAACTTGAACTGGCCGCCAAGAACAGGAAAATAAATTACCGCCGTGTTAATGACGTTGGGAGTTGTAGTTCTTAAACTCACAGCAGTGATGGAATTATTTGAGAATAAAATGCTTGAGCACTACATTTTCCAAAACTTACTTCGGGGACATGTATTTTGCGCCACTGGGACTACTCTTTCGATTAGAGCGCAGGCGTCAAACTCATTCCACAGAGGGCAGAGTGTCTGCGGGTTTTTCGCTCTTCCCTTGCACTTTATTGATGAATTAAGGTCACTAATTAGTAAGGACCTCCCCACACCTTGTTTTCTAGGGCTTAATTGAAAGGAAAAAACCTGCAGAGGCCCTCGTTGGAATGAGTTTGACACCTCTGGATTACAGCCAAACTGTCTATGGGGTTACTGATAATAAAGAATATAAGAAATACAATTTTGACTTTGTTTACTTTATGTAGGGTATTAGGGCTGGTATCTATAGCCTAAAAAATGATTATACCTTGACAATATACTAGTTTAATTGAATAATAATACTGATTAGCAACACAATTCACTGTTAAGCCTACATTTTAAATCGATTAATGATTTTAACGTTATGTTTTTATTTAGCTTTATGATGTTAGGAAGTTGGATTTATACGATACATTCCCATAAACGAGTTAAAGAAAATCCAAAATCTTTAATTCTCCTGCCTGACACAAGAGTGCCTCAGAAGTCCATCGGGAAACTGTACTCCTGAAGCAAGACCACCTCCACCCCCCAGAGTATCCCCAAGCATCTCCTCTCACCGCGCTCTCAAACCGTCAGTATAACCGCGCTAGGACGAGTTCATGTGCTGAAGTTTATGACATAAACAAAGTAGCGGGTTTCAACTTCAATTTGCCACGGGCGTCCGGTGAGAAGGAAGCGGTCAGAATCTCAGAGTTATCAATAGGCGCATCATTGGGAATACTTAAAAAAAAAAAGAGATGACTGAAAACGACCGACACAGCTTGCAGGTGATAACATGTGTGCTGTTTACCCTCGTCACGTTACCGATCGAAACCTTGGTTGACTTCGACTCTTGCCCCACTGTTTGTGATTGCTCAGAACGGAAGACCTACACGATCTCCTGCTTTGACATTGATGTCATTCCCACATTTCCTGCAAGCACAGATACACTGTAAGTATCTGTTTACTTTAATGTCCCTTTGTTGTATGGATTGATTAATGTGTGTGTGCACGCGTGCGTGCCTGTGATGATTTTTTCTTTCTATAGGCATTCATTTAGTCGATTGTGATGGCTCTTGTAGGCTATGGGTGATGCAAAGAAAACTCCTTGGAACATTTCTCTGTAATGAGTTGATCCTGTAACGAATCTTGTCTGAGTGAGCCAAGGGCCTCTTTTCTGCCTGTTTATCAGACACTCTTGGTTCTTGGAGCTTTGAGTGTGTGTGTTTTGATGGAACATTATGAAAATGTACGCAGATGCTCTGCAAAATGACTAAAATGTAAATATGCCTACATACATGATGATGAGAACAGGAAAGGCTATGAAAATTACAGTGTAAAACGTTTGGAAACAGAGGCATCCATTGAAGAAAAATTATGAAGTTATCTCTTTTTTTATGTTCTTTACTCAAACAATTCTACAAATGCATATAGACAAAACTAAGACATCGTTAATTAACAATTTTAGGCTAAATATTGCAAGTGCACAAATCAGTTTCTCTGAATAAGCATTATAAAATGGTATTGTTTGTCATCAGAGCAAACATCTCCTTAATGCTGTGATACTGAAAGTCTGTCAGAGAGAGAGAGAGAGAGAGAGAGAGAGAGAGAGAGAGAGAGAGAGAGAGAGAGAGAGAGAGAGAGAGAGAGAGAGAGAGAGAGACTTTGCTCTCTGGGTAAAGAGTCAGGATTTGGAGATCTCTGGCTCTGGGCCCCGTGTTTAAATGGCACCCTATTTCCTATAGTGTGTTACTGTTGACCGTATGGATTTCTGCCAAAAGTAGGGGACTGGACTTATATCAGGAACAGGGTGCATTTCAGACACAACCCTGGTCCTGACCCAGGTGAGAACCAAAGGGCGAACAGCAAGAATGTCCAATTCTCATATTTGAGTAAAAGTAAAGATACCTTAATAGAAAATGACTCAACTAAAAGTTCAAGTTACCCAGTAAAACACTACTTTAGTAAAAGTCAAAAATATTTTCAAATTCCTTATATTAAGCAAACCAGAAAACACGATTATTTTTTATTTTTTTCATTTGCGCATAGTCAGGGGCACACTCCAACATTAAGACATAATTTAGAAACGAAGCATGTGTGTTTAGATCAGAGGCAGTAGGGATGACCAAGGATGTTCTCTTGATAAGTGAGTGAATTGGACCATTTTCCTGTCCTGCTAAGCATTCAAAATTGAATGAGTACTTTTGGGTGTCAGGGAAAATGTATGCAGTAAAAAGTACATTATTTTCATTAGGAATGTAGTGAAGTAAAAGTTGTACAAAATATTATTAGTAGTACTTTAAAGTATTTTTACTTAAGTACTTTACACCACTGTAAAAGTACCATTGTCTGGAGATTCACTTACAAGCAGCAGATGTCACAACACTGAGTAGGAGGACTCTGGTAGGCTTACAGAAATAGAAATCAACATAGTTTTTTCGGTTGCGAAGGACCTATTTCAATATGCTCCATTACATGAGGAGTATGTAAGTACACATGATGTCCGATGATGTCAGGGTTGCCAACAAAGGACCCTGAGAATTAAGGGGGAATGGGATTTCTTGTGATTTATTTTTTATTTAACCTTTATTTAACTATGCAAATCAGTTAAGAACAAATTCTTATTTACAATGACAGCCTAGGAACAGTGGGTTAACTGCCTTGTTCAAGGGCAGAACGACAGATTTTCACCTTGTCGGCTCGGGGATTCGATCTAGCAACATGTCAGGTAATGGCCCAATGCTCTAACCACTAAGCTACCTGCAGCCCCAAAATGATGGAGAGACTGCCATCAGGTTCTGAGAGTGATGGATGTTTCAAGACATCCACAATAGGACCCAGATGGTTTCCTGGTTATAATGAAGAAAAATAGAAAATTATGTCACGTGATCAGGTTAAATTCATCATAAATTGCTGCTGCATTCTGTACTCTCTTGGCCAATAGGGACTGGGGCATCTGTGTATGGGCACGGGTAATCTGTGTATGGGCACGAGTAGGCTTCAGAGAGGGCATGGTGGGTCTACAGCCCTCCTCCGGCTGTAGAGGTCTAACACGTGTGATAATGCACGATCTCCTTCTGTTTGTTCAACCTACTGGGAACATTCCATTACCCACCCTACAACCGGACCTCCCCCCTCCCTCATCCACCGTCTCTTCTCCCAGGACACCCATCACATGGAATTAGTCCCCAATCAGTGCCCCAATTCATCTGCCCAGACGCATCCGCGATGCCACCGCATTCTTCATCCTTACATAGTTTGCCCAGCGCCCACCAGGAAACAAAAGAAAAGGAAAAATATCTCCCCAAAATATCTCAAGTCTAAAACAACCCAGCTCGAAATAGCCAACTGGCATCCTGTATTTTAGGGATGTTCTGATAGTTGAGGTGTGAAGGTGTTGTACTGTACTGACTGGGGAACAACAGTGGAGCTGAACACAGATAACCTGAGCCTAGGGCCAAGGTCCCTGTCTCTTTGTGTTAACACAGTGGCTAGATATCTCTCTGTGTATGTGTGTGTGTGTGTGTGTGTGTGTGTGTGTGTGTGTGTGTGTGTGTGTGTGGTGTGTGTGTGTGTGTGTGTGTGTGTTGTGTGTGTTGTGTGTGTGTGTGTGTGGTGGTGTGTGTGTGTTGTGTTGTGTTGTGTGTGGTGTGTGTGTGTGTGTGTGTGTGTGTGTTTCACAAGCAGACTACCATAGTCCCTGTGCCCAAGAAGTCCAAGGTAACCTTTCTAAATGACACTCACATCTATATCTTTGAAGGGCCGGTCATGCCTCACATCAACACCATTATTCCAGAAACCCGAGACCCACTCCAATTTGCATACCGCCCCAACAGATCCACAGATGGCGCAATCTCTATTGTACTCTACACTACCCTTTCCTACCTGGAGAAGAGGAATACCTATGTGAGAATGCTGTTCATTGACTACTGCTCAGCATTCAACACAATAGTGCCCTCAAAGCTCATCACTAAGCTAAGGACCCTGGGACTGAACACCCTCTGCAGCTGGACTTCCTGACGGGCAGCCCCCAGGTGGTGAGGGTAGGCAACAACACATCCGACAAGTTGACTCTCAACACGGTGCCCCTCAGGGGTGCGTGTTTAGTCCCCTACTGTACTCCCTGTTCACCCACGACTGTGTGGGCAAAGGAGCTGATCGTAGAATACAGGAAACGGAAGGCTGAGTACACCCCCATCTACATCGACAGGGCTGTAGTAGAGCGGGTCGACAGCTTCAACTTCCTCTGTGTCCACATCACTAAGAATCTATCATGGTGTAAACATACCGACACAGTCGTGAAGAAGGCACGACAACACCTCTTCCCCCTCAGAAGGCTGAAAAGATTCAGCACGGGTCCTCACATCCTCAAAAGGTTCTACAGATGCACCATTAAGAGCATCCTGACTGGTTGCATCACCGCCTGGTATGGGAACTGCTCGGCATCCGACCGCAAGGCGCTACAGAGGGTAGTGCATACGACACAGTACATCACTGGAGCCGAGCTCCCTGCCATCCAGGACCTCAGAGAAAGGCCCTAAAAATTGTCTAAGACTCCAGCTACCCAAGTCATAGACTCTTCTCTCTGCTAGCGCAAGGCAAGTCTGGATCTACAGGACCCGGAACTGCTTCCACCCCCAAGCCATAACAATTCTAAATAGTTAGTCTGGGTAGCTATTTGGTTAATTATTGAACTATCTGCATTGAATCTTTTTGAACTAACTTTTTTTGTCTCATCACATACGCTGCTGCTAGTGTTTACTATCTATCACTCTATTCCTAGTTTTTTGTACGTATCTACACTACCGGTCAAACGTTTTACAACACCTACTCATTCAAGGGTTTTTGCAGCAATTCGACCATGAAGGCCTGATTCACACAGTCTCCTCTGAACAGTTGATATTGAGATGTGTCTGTTACTTGAACTATGTGAAGCATTTATTTGGGCTGCAATTTCTGAGGCTGGTAACTATACCTCTGCAGCAGAGGTAACTCTGGGTCTTCCATTACTGTAGCGGTCCTCATGAGAGCCAGTTTCATCATAGTACTCGATGGTTTTTGCGACTGCACTTGAAGAAACGTTCAAAGTTCTTGACATTTTCTGTGTTGACTGACCTTTAGTCTTAAATTAATGATGGACTGTCATTTCTCTTTGCTTATTTGAGCTGTTCTTGCCATAATATGGACTTGATCTTTTACCAAATAGGGCTATCTTCTGTATCCCCCCTGCCTTGTCACAACACAACTGAATGGCTCAAATGCATTAAGAAGGAAATCAATTCCACAAATTAACTTTTATGAAAGCACACCTATTAACTGAAATGCTTTCCAGGTGACTACCTCATGAAGCTGGTTGAGAAAATGCCAAGAGTGTGCAAAGCTGTCATCAAGGGTGACACGTTGAAGAATGTCAAATATAAAATATATTTTGATTTGTTTAACCTTTTTTTGGTTACTACATGATTCCATATGTGTTATTTCATAGTTTTGATGTCTTCACTATTATTCTACAATGTAGAAAATAGTAAAAATGAAGAAAAACCCTTGAATGAGAAGGTGTTCTAAAACTTCTGACCGACAGTGCACCTCAATTACATCGTACCTCTGCACATCGAGTCGGTACTAGTAACCTGTGTATATAGCCAAGTTACTAATTTTGTATTATTATTATGTGTTTTACTTTTCTATTATTTCTCAATTGTCTTTCTCTCTGTATTGTTGGGAAGGGCCTGTAAGTAGGCATTTCACTATTAGTCTACACCTGCTGTTTAACAAGCATTTGACAAATAACATTTTATTTGAATGATTTGTTCTCTCTCTATCTCTCTCTCTCTCTCTGTCTCTCTCGCTCTGTCTCTATTTCTCTCTCTCTCTCTCTCTCTCGTCTCTCTCTCTCTCTCTTCTCTCCTTCTCTCTCTCTCTCTCTCTTCTCTCTCTCTCTCTGTCTCTCTCTGCCCGTCTCTCTCCTCTCTTCGTCTCTCTCTCTCTTGTCTCTCTCTCTCTCTCTCTCTTTCTCTCTCTCTCTCTCTTTCTCTCTCTCTTGCTTACATACACAAGGTTGACATATCATGTTCCGCCCTGACCATAGTTTGTTTTGTATGTTCTATGTTTTGTTTGGTCAGGGTGTGACATGAGTGGCATCTCTATGTTTGTTTGTCCTATTTCTATGTGTTTGGCCTGATATGGTTCTCAATCGGAGCAGGTGTTTGTCGTTGTCTCTGATGGGAGCCATATTTAGGTAGCCTGTTTTGTATTGTGGGTTGTGGTATTGTTCCTGTTACTGTGTTTCTGTGTTCACGTTAACGGACTGTTTTCGTCGTCCGTCGTCGTCGTCGTTTGTTTGTTGTTTTTTTTGTTTTGTTTTGTTTTGTTCAAGTATTCTATTAAAATGAATAACTACACCACGCTGCATTCTTGGTCCTCCTCTCTTTATCCCAACGACGAACGTGACATATCAGCCTCAGTGTGTAAGGAAAATAGATATGGCAATTTAATTTCTTGTAGTGCGTACCGTATCTTTGTGAGTGGATGTGTAGATGGGTTGCCAGAGTGGTTGTGTGTGTGTGTGTGTTGTGTGTGCGGTAATGGCCCAACAGCGTGATTGGTGTATGGTGATATAGTCTTGTTCTGTGTCCCTCTGTTGGAATTCATCAAAGACTGCCACGTACTACTCTACCACTGACCAATCACCTGACTAACTGCCAAGCTCTCCAGCCTCTGTATTAGCAGTGGTGTTAATAAGTAAAAAAATACTTTAAAGTAATACTTTAAGTAGTTTTTTGGGGGTATCTGTAACTTTACTTTACTATTTATATTTTTTACTTTACTTTTACTTCATTACAATCCAAAAAGAAAATAATGTAATTTTTACTCCATACCATTTTCCTGACACCCAAAAGTGCTCGTACATTTTCAATGCTTAGCAGGACAGGAAAATTCACACACTTATCAAGACAACATGCCTGGTCATCCCTACTGCCTCTGATCTGGCGGACCATCAAAACACAAAAACGTCCTTTGTAAATTCATGTTTGAGTTGTTGACATGTGTCCCTGGCTATCTCCTGAATTCAAAAAACAAGAAAATGTGTGCAGCCTGGTTTGCTTATATAAGGAATTTGAAATGATTTATACTTTTTAATTTTACTATAGATACTCAAGTACATTTTTGCAATGACATTTACTTTTGATACTTAAGTATATTTTAAAACCAAATACTTTTAGTTCCTTCAAATCGGAGAAATGCAGGTTTTCGAGCAGACACAGTGAAGCAGCTCCATGGAGGATGCTGCTCCTTTACTGAGTCAAAGTCTAAAGTGGGATCTCTCCCTTTTCATTGGCTGAAACGTACATAGGTCCAACAGCTATCTCAACTACCTCTACTACGATTAACTATTGTCCCCCCCCCCCCACCCCCCCCCAGCAAACAACAAAAAACACGTATGGATTGATATTCATAACAATATCACCAGTGGTGATTTCTAGTAATAAACCATTATAACTCAAGCGTTTTTATGTTCCCGCTAGCCCCCAGGCCGTAGACGTACGTTAGCAGGGCCAGACCTTATTTGGTTTGGCTCAGGGCTGAGAGGTTAAGTCCAGGTCCACTCCTACACACTCAGAACCGGCGTTTTCCCTTCATGTTCCTATGACAGGGTTTACACCATACACTTCAAAGAGTTATTTCATCCAGACAGCAATGCACTGCATGGAGAGAGAACCTAGTTACCAGAAATATATCCACCTATCAATGTTGGGTCAGAGCTGACCTGGCCGACGCTGTAAGTTGAGGATTTTGTTCGATTCGATAGCTAATGTGTAATACCAAATTACCAACAATTGTGAAAGCAATGGATAGGCTGTTGAGTGCCTCATACCCTCACTTGCCCTCTCTTTGTCTCCAGTCCATCTCTACAGCTCTCCTTTTTATAGCTTTTTTTGGAAGGGGGGGCTAACTCAATATAATAACTAAAACCAAATCCAAACTGTGACAACTGATAATGTACCTACATTCATACTGTTTATTGACTGTGTCCAGCTCGCTAACAATCACGTTTATTGACTGTGTCCAGTTCGCTAACAATCACCGAAATGAAAGCTAGATTATTTGTTACTTTTAATTCTTACTTTGTTAGGTATTTTTCTTAACTGCGTTGTTGGTTAAGGGCTTGTAAGTAAGCATTTCACTGAAAGGTCTACATCTGTTGTACTCGGCACATGTGACAAATAACATTTTGATTTGATTTAGACAGTCAGGGAACATTGAAAATTCCCCAAACTATTGATAGGGGACTATTATTAGCACATTTTCTCGATGAAGATTGATTTCTGCCTCCGGGGCAAAATTAGTTTGACACCCCTGTCCTCAGTGATTCTGGGTCTGCTTTTCAACTCCTAGAGGAATCCATGTCCTCAGTGATTCTGGGTCTGTTTTCCAACTCCTAGAGGAATCCATGTCCTCAGTGATTCTGGGTCTGCTTTCCAACTCCTAGAGGAATCCATGTCCTCAGTGATTCTGGGTGTGCTTTTCAACTCCTAGAGGAATCCATGTCTTCAGTGATTCTGGGTCTGCTTTTCAACTCCTAGAGGAATCCATGTCTTCAGTGATTCTGGGTCTGTTTTCAACTCTAAGATTTGCAGCATGCACAGTTGACGGTGGATGAGTGTCTCCACGGCAGGCATGTAACCCCTGCACACTGACTGAACTAAACCAGCACAAGGAGACCTCAAGATCTCAACATTACATCCAGGGATTTGGATAAATTAGTACAGAATGCATAACTGTCCGAAATGGGTATATATCTTATCAGTTGTTACAGATATGATAGAGACTCTGGAGGAGGAAGGTACAATGCTTTTCTTATGAATGGAGTTCAAACAACTACATGTTGATCTGTACACTTTACATAAATCAGTAAACTGTACATAAATCAGTAAATTGTACATAAATCTGTAAACTTTATGTTGATCTGTAAACGTAATCCTCTATCTTCTCTTCCAGATGGCTTCTGGAGACGCGTCTGAAATCAGTGCCAGGAGATGTCTTCTCCAACCTGGTAAACATATCAAGGATGTGAGTGAATCACAATCAGCACGATCACATTCACCAGCTTCTCGTTAAAGTCCTGAAGCTTTGCATTTAAATTCCCGTGAATAACACAATCATCAGGATGATACACTTGTTTCTCACTGTTATTCCCAACCTTTGCTCTCTCTCCCCCCTCTCTCTTCTCCTCTTCTCTTCTCTCTCCCCCTCTCTCCTCTCTCCCCCCTCTTCTCTCCCCCCTCT
>NW_019943055.1:169269-186222 GCF_002910315.2 Salvelinus sp. IW2-2015 | reverse complement strand
CTCTTCTCTTCTCCTCTCTCTTCTCCTCTTCTCTCCTCTCTCCGCTCCATCTCTCTCTTTTTCTGTCTGTCTGTCTGTCTGTCTGTCTGTCTCTGTCGGTCGGTCGGTCGGTCTGTCTGATCTGTTTTCTGTTTGGTATCACTGCTGTCTGCTAAGTTAATGTTAATGCCATCCTAGAATAGGAATGTGGGCATTCCCACCACAAGGGCCTAGGCATCCCCAAGGTATTCCAGTACAACTGTTCTATGGATTGGTGTTTTTTTAGGATTTTAGTTTTTGGTCAAAAAAGACTGTAAAATCAACAGAAATTCAGCTGAAAATAATTTTGAACATCTGTTCCCAAGTATGAAACAAAATAAAAATAATAGACCGTGTCTGAATTTTAATCAAAGTATGTATTTGAAAATAACAATAATTTCAATCTCTTTTTTTGGGGCTTAGTTGTGGTCAATTTGCAGTGTACACATTTTTATCATTACAGTATGTTCCTGCCGAGGCTGAATCTAGTTGCCTACCCCTGGTTTAGTTGATGTGGTAAAATATACACTAGGTACATAAAGGTGGAAAGGGCTATCACCAAGCTAAAACGCTTAAACGCAAGATGGAAATGAGAAACCAAGTTATTTTTTTAAACACTTATTCTGAAAATAAACATTCTGCCAAGCCTTGATCTCAGCCTGTGAGGCCAATGGCAATGTCCAAGTCAGCTACGAGGAAAGAGAGAGAAAGCAAAGAAGATTATTATTTTCTTCTGCCTCAGCCAGTACATAGCAGCCCGGTGCTTCTATATTGGCAAATAGTCTCTATTTTATATGCCATTAAATCACGCTAACGACACACTAGTTACTCAGTAACACATGAAACTGACACACATGAAACGGACACTGATGACTAAGGTGAAAGTGTTGCATACTGTACATACCTGTTAATTGATTGTATTTAGAGGCTATGTGAGAGGTGGGTAGTTGAGTAGATTGGACTTGTGTGACCATTAGAATGGAGTCCACAGACTCCATTCTAGGTCACACATTGGACATGTGTGACCATTAGAATGGAGTCCACAGACAGTAGATTGGACATGTGTGACCATGTAGAATGGAAGTCCACAGACAAGTAGATTGGACAATGTGTGACAATCTAGAATGGAGTCCACAGACAGTAGATTGGACAATGTGTGACCATTAGAATGGAGTCCACGACAGTAGATTGGACATGTGTGACCATTAGAATGGAGTCCACAGACAGTAGAGTGGACATGTGTGACCATTAGAATGGAGTCCACAGACAGTAGATTGGCCTTATTGAAGTATTGTTTTTTTTCTTCAGATATATATCAGTGGATCTGACGCTGAAGAGGCTGGAGAGGCATTCATTCTATAACCTGAAGAAAATCACCCACATGTGAGTGACTTACTAATCTAATATGGGCCATTTAGCAGACGCTTTGGTCCAAAGTGCCCAAAGTTGTGTGTGCATACATTTTTACGTATTGGTTGCCCCAGGAAACGAACCCACATTCCTGGCGTTGGGAGCACCATGTTTAACTGAGTCACACAGGACCACCTTCACTATCTGGTAAATTCTCTTGATTTCTATTACTGGCTATAACAGGAAGCGTATTTCGCCTTGACAAAATAGCAGTTTGTAGGCATTTGAGTATAGTTGTGTCAACTAAATTATTATTAAGTAACTGGTTCCACAGACTTGTTTTAGTTTACGCAACTTTTCAGTCAAAGTGTTACCAGAACTTTACATTTTTAGTTGTCACAAACTTAAAAGCATGTGTTCGCTCTATTAGGCTCATGTTCATTCAACTAGAAAGTATTATTTATGGCATTTTACCTAAAAATAAGTCTGTGGATCTAATTACACACACAGCACTTTTAACATACATTGTTTTTAACTTACAGCTTGACATACATGATTACATTGTGCATGTTAATTTATACAGTTATTATAATTATTTGTACTCACAATCTCTTGATTGATGTCGTTCTGATCTTGCTGCTATGCCACCATGTCTGTGTTAATTATCAGTTCATCTGACAATTCTCACATCATTGCATTGATTTATTTATTTAAGCAATTTTAGGTTTTTCTGTATAATTGTCTAATKTTGGCAGGAAATATTACTCTGCTTTAATGTTACTCCTTCATAAATCAAATAGTTTTGACTACTTTTAACAGATTTATTTCAAAGTGCAAAGTGTAGCAATACAGCTGAAATTAGTTATTGAGACTGACATGGTGGCATAGCAGGAAGATTAGAACGCTGTGAACCAAGAGGTTGTGAGTTCAAATCCCAGCTGAGGACATGTTGAATACTAATTACTGTATTAATGAACATGCACAATGTCAACGTGTGTGAAATATGTAGTTGGAACTCTTTGTATGTTAAAAGCAGTATGTGTTTCACAGACATTTTTGGGGGGTAAATTTGCCCAAATAATAATTTCTAGTTGAATGAACATATCAGACAAATTGAGCAAAAACAAGTTTGAGCCAACACATTGTTTTTATTCAGGTAACACTGACCGAAAAGTTGAGTAAGAAAAGGATGTGGAGCCAGTTACTTTAAACTTCCTGGCATTGACAATGTCACGGATCCCTCCGGAACTTGCGCACACCTGGTCCCCATTTCAACTGATTGTATTTGTATAAATGTGCCCTTTTCACCATTGGGCTGTCAGTTATTGTTACAATGTCCGTTGGTCGTGTGAGTACCTGTGCTATGTTTTGGCGTTCGTGCCATTATGGAGTGCCAGAAGATTACGGGTCTCGTACCGTGTGTGATAATCATTGTGCGCTAGTGTTATTTATTCGAGGTACTCCTCGCTCTTTTGTTTGGGTTTCAACCCTGTGTTTTGTATACGTGTTTGTTTGGTCTTCGTCCCCGTGCCTTTACATGGAACGCTGTCATTTGGGAAAATAAAAACCTCTATTACGCATTCCTGCACCTGTCGCCCGATCCCTTCATACCAGCATGACAGACAACTTAGATGGAAAGCTACTGAGGATGGTAGCTGACTCTATAGCCACTCCTAAATGTCATATCTTTAATCTGAGCCTAGAGGAAAGTATTTGTCCTCAGGCCTGGAGGGAAGCCAAAGTCATTCCGTTACCCAAGAGAGCCAAAGCAGCCTTTACTGGTTCTAACAGCAGACCTATAAGCTTGCTGCCAGCTCATAGAAAACAGTTGGAAAAAATTGTGTTTGAGCAAATACAATACTATTTCTCTGTAAACAAATTAACAATTTGATATTAAGCCTTTGCCACATTGTGGATTCAGAGCTATATCTAATAGAACTCAAATGGTTTTCTTTAATGGACACTTCTCTAATGTTAAACATGTAAAGTGTGGTGTACCGCAGGGCAGCTCTGTAGGCCCTCTACTCTTTTCTATTTTTACAAATGACCTGCCTCTGGCATTAAACAAAGCATGTGTGTCCAAGTATGCTGATGATTCAACCATATATACATCAGCAACCACAGCTAATGAAGTCACTGAAACCCTTAACAAATAGTTGCAGTCTGTTTTGGAATGGGTGGCCATTAATAAACGGGTCCTAAAAATATCTAAAACTAAGAGCATTGTATTTGGTACAAATCATTCCTTAAGTTCTAGACCTCAGCTGAATCTGGTAATGAATGGTGTGGCTGTTGAACAAGTTGAAGAGACTAAATTACGTTGTGTTACCTTAGATTGTAAACTGTAATGGTAAAAACAAATAGATTCAATGGATGTAAAGATGGGGAGAGGTCTGTCTTTAAAAAAAGAGATTCTCTGCTTTTTTGACACCACATTCCAAAAAGCAAGTTCTGCAGCCTCTAGTTTGAGTCATTTCTTGATTATTGTCCAGTCGTGTGGTCGAGTGCTGCAAGGAAAGATCTAGTTAAGATACAGCTTTCCCAGAACAGAGCAGCACGTCTTGCTCTAAATTTGTAATCAGAGGGCTGATATACACTTACCGGTTTGAACGGTAGTGTAAGGAGGGCTGATATAAACACTATGCAGCCAGTCTCTCTTGGCTATGAGTTGAGGAGAGACTGGCTGCATCACTTATTTTTAAAAGAAACATGAATGTGTTGAAAATCCCAAAAGGTTTGCATACTCAACTTACACAAAGCTCTGACAGACACATTTACCCCCACCAGACATGTCACCAGGGGTCTTTTCACAGTCCCCAAATCCAGAACAAATTCAAGAAAGCGTACAGTATTATATAGACCCATTATTGCATGGAACTGTTCCATCTCATATTGCTCAAATGAACAGCAAACCTGGTTTCAACACCTCTCCCCTATTCGACCTAGATAGTTTGTGTATGTATTGGAATTGATGTTGGCTAAGTCTCCCTTTTTTGTAAAAAAAACAAAAAACATTTTAATTGATGTAGGTCTGTACTTGAGCTGTTCTTGTCTATTAATGTTCTGTATTGTGTCATGTTTTGTTTGGACCCCAGGAAGAGTAGCTGCTGCTTTTGCTGCAGCTAATGGGGATTGTAATAAAATACCAATACTTAACCATATTTAGGTGAAACAACTAGATTTTTTATTTTACAGTGCATCCATCAACAGACATTCTAACTGTTACCCAACAGCGTTTCCATAACCAGTTTGTGGTTGACAACAACATTTCATAAGGTCTGAAGATTGTCACTTTGCCATCCCATGTTACTCTAGAGAAGCATATTAGCTAAGTGGCTTTTGATGTAATGACGTCAGAGAGAATAATTGAGAGATACTGTATATACTGTATAAACAGTATCTGTCTCCCATCCATCATTGCTAGGTCTGGGTCTAATCAGACAGAGATAATAACATGTTAGGGGAGAGGGCAAGCTAAAAGTCAATATTTGGTTTTCCTGTCCATACCTTAGCTGCTGTATTTGCATCTCATAAAGACCCAGAGGAAAGCGGGAGAGAGCTTATGGGCTCCTAGGCATGCAACTGAGACTGGCTTGCAAATTAATACACCGTCCTGGTCATCTCTAGCTCCCCATCTTTATCTTATAGGTTATCTCTATAGTCTCACCTTTTAGATGATATGTGATTGTTTGTCCCCTCTGTGATAGGCTCTCTTTGTGGCCAATCCCTGTCCTGGATTTAGTATTCCACAAATCTCCAGCTCTGAGACACCTCGTGCTCCTGAGAAGATTGAGCCCCTAGCCAGTTATTTGAATTGGATCTCCAGGGTCTGTTCAGAGCTGGTTGGTCCAGTGGTTGTGCCACACCACATAATAATGGCATCTCTCTCCGTTTCCTCCAGGGGTCAGAAACAAATTAATGTTGGGCTTCCTGTCAGCTGCTTGTGGCCAGTGGAGGGTGGCAACTGTTAAGGGTGGGGGAACCAAGGGGAGGGGGACAGGGGGAGAGGTAGGTCTTGAGGGGGCAAGGGGCTGGGGCGGACCAAGGGGTGGGGGGACAGGCAGGGCCTGGGAGGGGCCAAGGGCTAGGGGGGGCCAAGGGCTGGGGGGACCAAGGGGCTGGCGGGCAAAGGGCTGGGGGGGACCAACGGGGCCTGGGGGGACAAAGGCTGGGGGGGCAAGGGGCTAGGGGGGGCGCGGCACAGGGGCTGGGGGGCAGCCAAGGGGCTGGGGGGACAAGGGGGCTGGGGGGGACCAAGGGGGGGCAGGGCGGGGACCAAGGGGGCTGGGGCGAGGTACGGGTTGAAGGGCAAGGGGCTGGGTGAGTAGGGCTTGAGGGCAAGGGGCGGGGCGAGGTAGGGTTGAGGGCAAGGGGCTGGGGCTGGGCAGCTGGGGACAAGGGCTGGGGGGACCAAGGGGTCTGGGGGGGACCAAGGGGTGACCCATTGGGGGAAGGGCGGCAAGGGGCTGGGGGGGCCAGGCGGAAGGGGCTGGGGGGGACCAGGGTGGGGGGCAGGGGCTGGGGGGACAAGGGGCCTGGGGGGCCAAGGGTGGGGGGAAAAAAAAAAACAAAGGGGCTGGGGGGGCCAAGGGGCTGGGGAAGCGGGGCCAAGGGAACTGGGGGGGACCAAGGGGCTGGGGGGCCAAGGGGCTGGGGGGGACCAAGGGGCTGGGGGACCAAGGGGCTGGGGGGACCAAGGGGGCTGGGGGCCACGGGGCTGGGGGGACCAAGGGGCGGGGGCCAAAGGAGGCTGGGGGGACCAAGGGCTGGGACAAGGGCTGGGCGGGCCAAGGGGCTGGGGGGACCAAGGGGCTGGGGGGACCAAGGGGCTGGGGGGGCCCAAGGGCTGGGGGCCAAAGGGGCTGGGGGGGCCGGGACCAAGGTGGCTGGGGGGCCACGGGCTGGGGGGACAAGGGGCTGGGGGGGACCAAGGGGCTGGGGGGGACCAGGGCGGTGGGGGCCAAGGGGCTGGGGAGGAAGGGGTTGGGGGGGGACAAGGGGCTTGGGGGGGCAAGGGGCCTGGGGGGGGACAAGGGCTGGGGGGGACCAAGGCTGGGGGGACCAAGGGGCTTGGGGGGACAAGGGGCTGGGAGGGTAGGGTTGAGGGTGGAGGGATTGGGTGGAGAGAGTAGTGTGGAGGATGGGATGGGCTGGAAGGGTGGAAGGAAATGGTTCATTGAACAAAGGCATGCAAACCTTGGGGCTGAAATCAGGGGGGGAGAAGGTTGAGTGTGGTGAGTGGGCGGTGGTTCACTGCACATTGCACACACACTGGGTCAGACAGAGGGCTCCCAGTGGTCAGAACACGTTGGCCAGGGTGCTGTGTGGTTATCCAGGTGTGTGAAGGAGGGCCAGGATCACACGTTCGTCCCCAGGGTTCCTCCACACCGCATGGGTTAGACAAGCAAAGAGGAGAGCCCCTCTCCTGGCCCTCTCTGGCGCACAAGAGTTAACACAGTAAGGAGACATTAATTGAACCTTGACTTCTGTATTTAGATGTATGTGGAGATTTGGAAGATTTTACTCCTGGTCTTTCCCACAGACAGACATGTACCTTGCCCTGTTCTGTCAGCACTCAGCAGGTTTAAGCCACACATGGGTGTAATCGGTATCCCTGGGTTAGTGTGTGTGCGTGCGCGTGAACCTAAAGCACGGTCCTGACCTTTAGACAACATGAAGGGAAGTTGTGATGGACTGTTGGGAATTAATACAAACCCTTGTATCAACTAAATGTATGTGATATACAGTATGTTCTGTGATGCAAAGGTATGCTAAATTACTGAGCAACGCAAAGAATGTATTAGCACTTAAAGGGATTCTTCAGGATTCCATCTACTTCCCCAGAGTCAGATGAACTTGTGGAAACCATTTTTATGTTTCTGTGTCCAGTATGAAGGAAATTAGAGGTAGTTTTGAGAGCCAATGCTAGCTAGCATTTGTGCAATGGCTAGACGTCTATGGGTATCTTGCTAGCGTTAGCGCAACTACCTCTAACTTATTTCTTACTGGTCACAGAGACATAAAAATGGTATCCTAAAAAATGGTATCCATAAGTTCATCTGACTCTTTGCCAAAATCCCAAAGTATCCCTGTATTCCTAAAATACACAGAAATACATCTCAAATTGGAAAACATTATGTTTACCTTGTCGTTCGCTTACAAGTGTGTGTGTGTGTAGCTACCCCTTTCCTGCAGTCAAATGATCTAGTGGCCTCATGGGTGGAATGTTACAAGCATTTCGCTACACACGCAATAACATCTGCTAAATATGTGTATGTGCCCAATAACATTTGATTCATTAATAGTTTTCATAATTAATAAACATTTATTTATTTTACGCTAAAAACCTGGTGACACATGTTTTTTATATTTTTCAGTCTTCTGTGATGTATATAAAGTGTAATATTGGGAGGTAAACTCCAAATTGAATACATTTCAACTCTATATCTGACATGGTACAGGTGTCTTCTTTTTAAAAGCCCATAACCATGTGTGTGAGGTGTATACTTTTGTTTAACAGTAGATTAGTTTAAGACTACCAAGAAACACTCTGTGTGACCCTGATTTAGCCAACTGCAGTAAAAGGTTAAGCATTTTGTGTTTTCCATTTCAGAGAGATCCGGAATGCGAGGAGTCTGTCATACATAGATCCAGAAGCATTTAAAAACCTTCCAAACCTGAAATACCTGTGAGCACTTTTAGACATCATATACAATGTATTAAAAGCATCATTCTGACAGCATTGAAAATGCTATTGTGAGTCCTCCTAACCACTGACAATGCTACTTTAACACAAGATGCAAGAGATGAGATTTGTCTTCAAATATTTGGCTTGGACAAAGGACCCATAATTGATCAATTATATATATTTAAGTCTTTTTTTTTTTGGTTCCTTCTAGGGGTATTTTCAATACTGGCCTCACCATCTTCCCTGATCTCACCAACATTCACTCAGATGACATGAACTTCATACTGTAAGAAAACTAGTAGGCAGAACTTTTGTTATTTGTCACTCAGGTCTTATAAATCTATTACAATCCACCGACCATAGTATCTATATATAAAATCCCATACTCAAAACCTCCTTTCTTCAGTAGTAGGGAGGGTTTTCCAACCCAATATGCCTTGGTTAGTCTAGTGTCAATGGTTACTATTGTGCCAGGAGATGTACTTAGCTATTTCCCACTCTGACGAGGTTTTCTATATTTGAGACGCCACCTCATTTCCTCTTGTTTCTCCTCACAGTGAGATCACTGATCATCCTTACATCTCTGAGATCCCAGCCAACTCATTCCGCGGTATTACCAACCAAGTGCTGACAGTGTGAGTACACAGCCTTAGCTCTAGTGTTTCACTGGTGTTGTCACCTTAAGGGATAGGCCATTACATTACCCTCACTTGCAGTCTCAGAGTGTGCTGTGGCCAGCCCAGAGAGGGTTTCCCTAACGTCTACCGGCGAGAAACTACCATTACATTAGATGCCAAAGCTGTGGGCACATCGGTCACATTGGAAAAGAGATACAGGAGACCACAAGCTCATTCAGCTAAGTAGTTAGGTTTTGAAGGGGAGAAAATAATATTGAAAATGTTGTAGTGATTTTGGTCACTAAATTGCATACACAGGCAAATCCCTCAGCACAAAAGTATGCATGTTGTTCACCACCTACTGCAGCATTGACATGACTGATTTTAATATGACCTGTACAACCAGAAACAGATTGAAAGTTAGTCAGTGGGTTGGTGCCTAATAACTCATAATTACCCAGTGATTACTTCAGTAAAAATGTCACCTTTATGAATGTTTTCTAATGTTGTTATTCTCTTACAGGATGCTGTACAGTAACGGCTTCACAGACATCCAACATCATGCTTTCAACGGGACCAAACTGGATGCTGTGTAAGTCATTTAGCTTATATCATTAACACAGTAGAATAGAATGGAATAGACTATGGAATGGAATAGACTATGGAATGGAATAGAATGTAGAATATAGAATATAGAATATAGAATGTAGAATATAGAATATAGAATATAGAATATAGAATATAGAATAGGCCCAGTCAGTATTAGATAGAACGTTGCAGCCCTGCCTGCCTGTGGGGGAAAACAACCTGTTGTTTCCTAGGTTACCCCATTGGCTCACAGTAAATGCAGTTTTATTGATGTCTGCTTGTTTTAGCCAATTACAAATCTAATTTAATAAACGTACAACATGTCTAAAGATGACTTTTCAACATTGCCTGCTCCAGAGTATTCTCACTACTTAGAAAAAACATAATATTGTAGGGCTTCCCTCATGCCCCCCTTTTCATGACGGTGCTAGCAGCCAGGTGAATGAATGAGGGCTAGCTAGTTACCGACCAGAAAATTAAGCTAGCCAAGACCAACAACGCAAAGAAATGGACTATACAGCTAGAAGTAGTAAGTGGAGTTACAAAAGGACTATACTAAACAAGTTAAATGTCTTACCTATGATAAAATGTTTTCCACACATATATAGTTAATGTGTAGGTTACTTGGACATCCGGCTCCCCACATTTCCCACTCCCCCACATCGAATATCCTGAAGCCACAGGGCTCTTCTCGCAGGCTCTATTTCCCTACATGGGAGCATTGGGAACCTTTCACTGCTACACCTAACTAGTTCTCTCAGATCACTGCTACATCTGAACTAGTTCTCTCAGATCACTGCTACATCTGAACTAGTTMTCTCAGATCACTGCTACATCTGAACTAGTTMTCTCAGATCACTGCTACATCTGAACTAGTTCTCTCAGATCACTGCTACATCTGAACTAGTTCTCTCAGATCACTGCTACATCTGAACTAGTTCTCTCAGATCACTGCTACATCTGAACTAGTTCTCTCAGATCACKGCTACATCTGAACTAGTTCTCTCAGATCACGGCTACATCTGAACTAGTTCTCTCAGATCACGGCTACATCTGAACTAGTTCTCTCAGATCAATGCTACATCTGAACTAGTTCTCTCAGACGTGCTTACAGAGAGATTAACCCCAGCCTTGATTAGGAAGCTCTAGTTCTCATGGGATAAATAGGATATTTTAGGAGGGTGATTTCAGGAAGTCCGCATCAAAGCATCAAATGACCTCTATTTCCCTAGCCTGGGTACCAGTCTCTTTAGAACAGGGGTGTCAAACACATTCCACGGAGGGCCTAGTGTCTGCAGGTTTTTTTGTTTTTTGTTTCAATTATTAATTAGTGACCTTAATTCATCAACCAAGTACAAGGGAGGAGACACCCGCAGACACTCAGCCTTCTGTGGAATAAGTTTGACACCTGTGCTTTAGATAATCCACTCCATGTACTCCTGTGCCAAAGATACTGTCCTTTCTGCTACCTTCAAATATTAACAGTCTATCATTAATGAGCTCGAGGAGAACAGTGGATATGATCCTGATTTGATCACCCTCACAGTTATCCTCCAAGCACAACGATTATGCAAATATTGGAACTCTATCACTTTTTCTCTCTCCACAGAACAGTTGGTATCCAGCTGCTAAGCAACCATTTTTTTGTTAGTCCAGAGGAAACCAGTCTGACAAAAGTCGCTAGTTTATTAAGGTTAAATTCCCAAACTAAATACATACTGCAATTCCAACCACAGAATGGCTTAGTTTTAAGCCTGAAAATACAACAACTTGCCTAGCTAAGGAGTGTAATGTTAGCTAAAGAGACTGATACTCAGACTACTATTTACCAAGGGAGAAAAACACTATATAGGGTCTCGTTTTTAAATGTAGATTTCATCCACTGACCTGGATTTTTATTGAATTTAGTTTTAATAATACATTATTTTACATGTAGAGCACTTCTCATTAAATGCGGAAATCACAAAGCTCTGAAATGGGGATAAAACCAAGCACCGCTTTCTGTGTCACAATTTCAACTCCCCTCTTCCTTTTGGTCACCTTTCTGTCCCCTTTCCAGTCAGGATATGAAACATTAATATGTCTTTTAAACCAATGGGCAGTCACTTTAGTCAGTCTTACCACACTGCTGTTTGTGTTGGCAGGAGCGCGCTCAGAGAGAGAACTGATCCTGGAGTGTGTGTGTGTGTGTGTGCGTTTGTGTGCCGCTGTGTGTATAGATGTCTGTGTGTGAGTTTATCCCTGGGTCTGTAATACCAAGATAAACACTCCCCCCACACGTTTATTATCATGTAGGGATTCTACAATATGTTTCTGAAGTACCTTCTCCGATGGCTAATTTAAAACACTCAGATAAGATCTGATCCATCCGAAGTCAGTGTTGCTTCAGAAAGCCGTGAAAATATGAGCTGTTTTTGAGCTATCAGGATGATTACAGTGATTGAAGTGTGTCGGTTACATTCTTGCACGTGCGTGTCTGCTTGTGCCCCCGTGTGTGTGTGTGTGTGTGTGTGTGTGTGTGTGTGTGTGTGTGTGTGTGTGTGTGTTGTGTGTTGTGGTGGTGTGTGTGTGTGTGTGTGTGTGTGTGTGTGTGTGTGTGTGTGTGTGTGTGTGTGTGTGTGTGTCGTGTGTGTGTGTGTGTGTGTGGGACTCTCTCTCAGGTACCTCCATAGAAACAGGCGTCTGACCAGGATGGATGAAGGGATGTTTTCAGGCACTGTCAGCTGGCCCAATGCTTCTGTGAGTATTAGTTAGCTTTATTTAACCGAGGAAATCCCATTCTTTTTTATTTAACAGGTAGCACTTTCCTTTATTTAACCAGGGTAGTACTTCCTTTATTTACCAGGGTAGTACTTTTTATTTAAACCAGGGTAGTACCTTTTCCTTTATTTAAACCAGGGTAGTACCTTTCCTTTATTTAACCAGGTAGTACCTTTCCTTTATTTAACCAGGGTAGTTATACCTTTCCTTCTATTAACCAGAGGTAGACTCTTTCCTTCTATTTAAAACCAGGGTAGTCACTCTTCCTTTATTTAACCAGTGAGCTAGTATCCTTTCCTATATCTTAACCAGGGTGAGTACCTTTCTTATTTAACCAGGGTAGTACCTTCTTTATTTAACCAGGTTACCTTCCTTTTCTATAACCAGGGTAGTAACCTTCCTTATATACTATTAACCCCTCTAGACGGGTAGTACCCTTTCCTTTAATTTACACCAGGTAGATACCTTTCCTTTATTTTAACACAGTTTATTTTCTCTCATTTTTGAAATCAGGAAGTTACAATTGACTCCAACCAAGTGTATGTAAAGCTTCCAACTTCAACGTATCCACAATGTTACAGTTTTTAAATGTTAACAATTTTGGTCATTTTTTCTTTTAAAGGAATCAAGATCCAAATAATGTTGGATTAATCAAGAGAGTTATACAATGATATGTGGTTTATGTTTGAACTTTTACAGAAAAAGTTTAATTGGAGTATAATATAATCAGATTATTATTAGTCAAATATTAAATTAGTAAAAAAATAAATAAAAACATGAATTTCCTGATTTACAATTCATTTCCTAACTGCCATGAATAATTAATGGTAAGTTAGATTTTTTGTCCCTCTCCATTTCCTTTCATCATACGGAGGAGGAGAAACATGTCTGTGAGAACACGTATGATCAGCTTAAAACTTCTTGACGCTACGGATCCCGTTACGGAATTTTCCTAAACAACCACTGAATTGCAGAGCGCCAAATTCGAAATATTACAAAAAATATTTATAATTGTGAAACACAAGTGAATATACCAAAACACAGTTAGCTAGTTGTTAATTCACGTATCGGTGCAGATTTGAAAAATATGCTTAACAGCGGAAAGCAATCCAAGCGTTTGTGAGTGTATCAATCAATGCTAGAACAGTTAGCCTTAAATAGCTTGGTCACGAAAGTCAGAAAAGCAATAAAATAATCGCTACCTTTATAATCTTCGATTTTTACTCACGAGACTCCCAGTACACAATAAATGTTCTTTTTTGTTCGATAAAATATAAGTTTTATAACAAAAAACGCCATTTGGGTTGCGCGTTATGTTCAGAAAAACTACAGCCCGTTTCGTTCCTGAAAGGCAGACGAAAATTCCCAAAAGTATCCGTAATGTTCGTAGAAACATGTCAAACGTTTTACATAATCAATCCTCAGGTTGCTTTTAACATACATAATCGATAATATTTCAACCAGACGGTAACCTATTCAATAAAAGAGAGAAAGAAAATGTCGAGCTACCCCTCTCGCACGCAGGAACTAATCAAAGGACACCTGACTCGTTTTGAAAAATCTCGCTCATTTTTCAAAATAAAAGCCTGAAACTATGTCTAAAGCCTGGTCACAGCCTGAGGAAGCCATTGGAAAAGGAATCTGATTGATACCCCTTTAAATGGAAGAGGGGCAGGCAACGGAACAGGGTTTAAAAAAAAAGCACTTCCGAGTTGGAGTTCCTCAGGTTTTCGCCTGCAGAATCAGTTTTGTTATATTCACAGACAATATTTTGACAGTTTTGGTAACTTTGGAGTGTTTTCTATCCTAATCTGTAAATTATATGCATATTCTACRATCTGGGCCTGAGAAATAGTCTGTTTACCTTGGGAACGTTATAAAAAAAATATATAATAATAATTCTGGTCCCTAGCGTCACGAAGTTAAAACATGTTGGTATTACAGACTCGGACAGGGAGAGGTTGAAAATGTCAGTGAAGACACTTTCCAGTTGGTCAGCACATGCTCGCAGTGCACGTCCTGTTAATCTATCTGGCCCTACGGCCTTGTGAATGTTGACCTGTATAAATATCTTACTCACATCGGATGCGAAGAGCGTGCTCACACAGTCATCCGGAACAGCTGGTGCTCTCATGCATGTTTCAGTGWTATTTGCCTCGAAGCGAGCATAGAATAAGTTTAGCTCATCTGGTAGGCTCGTGTCACTGGGCAGCTCTCGGCTGTGCTTCCCTTTGTAGTCTATAATGGTTTGCAAGCCCTGCCACATCCAACGAGCATCAGAGCCGATGTAATACGATTCGATCTTAGTCCTATATTGAAACTTTGACTGTTTGATGGTTCGTCGGCAGGCATAGCGGGATTTCTTATTTGCTCCTTGAAAGCAGCAGCTCTAGCCTTTAGCTCAGTGCGGATGTTGCCCGTAATCTATGGCTTCTGGTTGGGGTATGTATGTACGGTCACTGTGGGGACGACGTCATCGACGCACTTATTGATTAAGCCAATGACTGATGTGGTGTACTCCTCAATGCCRTMRGARGAATCCCGGAACATATTCCAGTCTGTGCTAGCAAAACAGTCCTGTAGCTTAGCATCTGCTTCAGTTGACCACTTCTTTTTTGACCTGCTTTAATTTTTGCTTGTAAGCAGGAATCAGGAGGATAGAATTATTGTCAGATTTGTCACATGGAGGGAGAGCTTTGTATGCATCTCTGTGTGTGGTGTAAAGGTGGTCCAGAGTTTTTTTCCCTCTGGTTGTACATTTACATTTACATTTACATTTAAGTCATTTAGCAGACGCTCTTATCCAGAGCGACTTACAAATTGGAAAGTTTGGAAAGTTCATACATATTCATCCTTTTTCATTTAACATGCTGATAGAAATTCGGTAAGACCAATTTCAGTTTCCCTGCATTAAAGTCCCCGGCCACTAGGAGCGCCGCCTCTGGATGATCGTTTTCCTGTTTACTTATGGCGGAATACAGCTCATTGAGTGTGGTCTTAGTGCCAGCATCAGTCTGTGGTGGTATGTAGACAGCTACGAAAAATACAGATTAAAACTCTCTAGGTAGATAGTGTGGTCTACAGCTTATCATGAGATACTCTACCTCAGCCGAGCAAAACCTTGAGACATCCTTAGATATCGTGGACCAGCTGTTGTTTACATATATTCATAGTCCGCCACCCCTTGTCTTACCAGACGCCGCTGTTCTATCCTGCCGATACCGCGTATAACCAGCCAGCTGTATGTTGATAATGTCGTCGTTCTGCCACAACTCCGTGAAGCATAAGATATTACTGTTTTTAATGTCTTGTTGGTAGTTTAATGCCCTTTTAGTGTAAGAGCTGTTAGAAAAGACTGCCTGAAATTTCAGCGTGTTTTGGTGGGATGGAGTTTTGGCCTGCCTGGTGATGGTAMATTTGTTAATASACCAATAACAAAKYGAGTCCCAAACCTCTCTGCCAATAACAGCTAATTTTCAGTGTATCCCTCGCCACTCAGACCACTCCTATGGAACACCGTTTGGGKCTTTGCATGTCAAAAAAGATACACTTCAAATAACACTATTTGGTGCGTCAAATAARCTTGTTGACCAATCAGGAYCTGAATATGACTGCACATCATAATTKAACACTTTCATTAATTTACGTAGKTATTACACATTGATTACAGTATCACTTGTATTTCRTATGTCACAACAATGTTCTTCCSCCATGTCACGCCCTGACCTTAGAGAGCCTTTTTATTTCTCTATTTGGTTAGGTCAGGGTGTGATTTGGGTGGGCATTCTAGTTTGTMTATTTCTTTGTTGGCCGGGTATGGTTCSCAATCAGAGGCAGCTGTCTATYGTTGTCTCTGATTGGGGATAATACTTAGGCAGMCCTTTTTCCCAYCTTCAKTTGTGGGATTTTGTTTGTGTGTAGTTGCTTTCTGCACTGCATATAGCTTTACGTTCGTTTTGCATTTTGTTGTTTTTTRGTGTCATTTAAAATAAAAGTATAATGTACGCCTACCACGCTGCACCTTGGTCTCCTTCTAACAACGGACGTAACACCCCAAAACATAGCAAAACGACAATCTGTTTCAGTCGCTATAGTTAGCTRGCTAACTATCTAGCTAGSTGTCATATCCCTAATTAATAAATAACCAGTTTTCGTATTTGCTCCGACCCGGTCCGGTCAAGGCACACTAGCCATGCTTATAACGYTAACTTGGGGCRACAGGGTTAGGTAGCTGGCTAGCTTGTTTAGTTCTTTATCTAGGAAGCACTGTTCAACTGACGACCAAGGTCAGCCTGCAGGCGCCTGGCCCGCGATAAGAAGTCGCTAGAGCGCGATGAGCCAAGTAAAGCCCCCCAGGCCAAACCCTCCCCAAACCGGGACGACATTGGGCCAATTTTGTGCCGCCCTATGGGACTCCGGATCACGGCCGGTTGTGATACAGCCCGGGATCGAACCTAGGTCTTTAGTGATGACTCAAGCACTGTGATGCAGTGCCTTAGACCGCTGGCGCCACTCGGGAGACCCCATGATTGCAGTTTCTGGAATTCTGGACGCAGTATTTGCAGCATACTGCAGTCAGATTGCAGTACACTGCAGTATGACTGTAGTTAGAGTGCAGTATAACTGCAGTATGCTGCAAATACTGGGTCCAAAATACCTATTTTCTTTACTGCAGAAATGTTGCAGTGTAACTGCAGTTACAGTGCAGGATAACAGCAGATCAAATGCAGTACACTGCAGTTATTCTGCAATTACTGCATCCAAAATACCACAGTCGACTGCAGTTACTGCATTTTTACTGCGCTATCAAAACTGCAATAGCTACCCCAGAAGTTGCTAAAAACATCTGTATCAGAGATGTTTGTGAGTGACTTTATCATACAGCAAACCAAAGTCAATGTAGTAGGGAGAAAGCCTAACTCCAGTTTCCAA